>NC_064927.1:277367320-277670350 GCF_023897955.1 Schistocerca gregaria
ATGTCCTTTCGGTTAGTTAGGTTTAAGTAGTTCTAAATTCTAGGGGACTGATGACCTCAAAAGTTAAGTCCCATAGTGCTCAGGGGTATTTTTGAGCTACTGCATAACATCCTGCATGGAGAATTTGCTGAGAAGAAGCTATGTGTAAGATAGGTACCGCGATTTCTCGCAGTCGTCCAGAAGCACATGCGGCACAGTGTCTGGCTATGTTTGATCATCATCCACACGACTTTTTGAACTGATTTGTGACTTTCGATGAAACCAGGATTCGTAATTACACACCAGAGTCAAAATGGCAATCAAAACAATGGACACAACGTGGCGAAATGTCACCGAAGAAGGCATAAACCATTTTGGTAGTTGGTAAGATGATGCCCACTGCCGTTTGGGGTTCCCAAGGAACAATACACATAAATTACTTATAAAAAGGCATAACCATAACAGGACCCTATTATGGTTCATTGTTGGGTCGTTTGCAACTTGTGTTGGCTGAAAAAAGGCCTTCTCGCACATCTGCGGTAACAACACCAAAAGTGCATGAATTTTCATTTGAACTGGCCCCTCATCCACCCTGTTCACCAGCTTTAGCCCCAAGTGACTTCTTCCTGTCCCCGAACTTTAAAATTTGGCTTGCTGGGAAGAAATTTTCATCAAATGAGCCAACCAATATTTTGCAGGGTTTGAGAGAACCTGTTTTTCCGGTGGGATGAACAAGCTGGAGGATCGCTGGACTAAAAATATAAACCTTAAAGGGAACTATGTCGAGAAGGAACGTGAATTTTATCACGAAACAAACATTAAGCTGCTCGCGGCACGTAACCTCTCCTCTTGGCCGTTCTCCTGTTTGGACAGGTCTCCTCTACCGTGAGGCGCGGGGAACCCCCGTCCTGTTCCTACAGCTTTTTATCAGGCGCATCAGACCACCCTGGTATTAAGAATAGCCAAAATCTCGAAAAACAAAAAAGAAACTGCCATTTTATTAACAGTTCTTATCGGAGCTTTTATTCACTTCCCATGGAACACCAGTGTTACGCAGCACGCAGTTTGGGAAACACTGGCCTAGGGCCGACGGACGTCATCTAGGGCCTACTTTGCGCCGCTAACCCGCACTGGCAGGGTCGCCAAGGCGGCAGCAAGTATCGACCATCGACCCGTCGCTCTCGCTGCCGCCACGCGAATGCCTCGTTTGTGTCCCATGCTCCTCTGCCGGGAACTCCGTCCGGGGAAATTAATGCCATTTATAAATACTAACAGAGCCCCGTCTTCGCCGCTTCAAGCTGTCCTAACGAGGACGCAGATCGAAGGGCATAAATACTGTATCCGCCTGAAAGATTAAGCTGCTCGCGGCACGTAACCTCTCCTCTTGGCCGTTCCCCTGTTTGGACAGGTCTCCTCTACCGTGAGGCGCGGGGAACCCCCGTCCTGTTCCTACAGCGCCAGACGTACTGCGGATTAATTTATCGGTGGCTTTATCTGGGTGCCTCAGTTAACGACGCTCGGCCCAGACCGGAATAGAACGGCGCGCCGGAACGGAAGCTTCCGAAGTCGGCAAGAGAAAACGTCCCGCGGATTAATCGACGGTATTAAACGGGTCGCCGGGCGGAGGGTAAATTAACAAGGCCACTACGTGACGATCCGTTCGTATGCGAACTACAAATGTGGATTTAATAATAACAGAGTATTAATACAGCAGCCGCGGCGTTTGTGAGTCGTGCGACTGGAACAAAGTGGAACGGGTGCAACCAATGCGGACCTTTGCCCCTGTCTATAGATACGAGATGATGACTACTGGGCTGGAGGATTATGGAATATACGAGAAAGAAATAGTCCCGTTACTCTAAATATCATATACGAGAGCCCGTATGAAAGGTTTCAGTGTGCCTGTCAAAACAATCATTTGTACACTGCTTCAGTCACTTTTGTTTTAGCACCGCTATCTTTTCAATGGTCATGTCATGAGCTTTAGGTGTATTATGGTACTTTTACCCTCCCGGTTAGCCGAGTGGTCTAACGCACGGCTTTCGGAGCGGGAAAGACCGCCTGTTCCTTGGCACAAATCCACCCGGCGGACTTGTGTCGAGGTGGTGTGAGCCAGCCAGTCTATGGATGGTTTTTAGGCGGTTTTCCATCTGCCTCGGCGAATGCGGGCTGGTTCCCCTTATTCCGCCTCAGCTACACTTTGCTGCGTAAAAAAGTTCTCCACGTACGCGTACACCATCATTACACTACCACGCAAACATAGGGGTTACACTCGTTCGGTGGAGACGTTCCCTGGAGCGGTCCACAGGGGGCCGAACTGCACTGTAACCTAGAGTTCGGTGTGGGGCGGCGGAGGGGTAAAGTGGACTGCGGTAGTCGTCGTGGGGTTGTGGACCACTGCGGCAGCGGCGGGGACGAAGCCTCTCCGTCGTTTCTAAGTCCCCGGTTAACATACAACATAGATACATACAACATGCTACTTTTACATTACTGAATTTGTGGCATAAAGGTTCACGGAAAGGGGAATGGCGTTCCCAGATGTGTAGCTTGGAAACTGGCGTGCTCGTAAGAGGGCATACTGAAGCGCAGTGCTTCCCAATTTTTATGTGTAAAGTATTAAGTTTTTTAAACAAAATAAACGTAATTAAGATTCTACATGTTTATTCTTCATGTCTACATATTTGCAGCCCTCTGTCGCTACAGGGCTCCGAATTGTAGCATGTGATGTGGCGGTCTGTAATGTAATTACGTGGGGTACTTGAGAAGGGGAATTTCAAATTCGAAGAGTTCATCCACACATGGCATGACAATGCTGGAAGACACACGACCGCTGCGCCATCTACAACTATATGGTGCCTTGGATTCACTGTAATCCATCATCTTCCATACAGTCCCGACCTGGTCTCATACGATTTTCATCTGTTTCTAAAATCTTCGAGGACTTCTCTTGTGTAGTAATGAAGCGGTGCAAGCAGAAGTAAAGTTGTGGCTCCGTCAAAAAAGGTAAATATTCTACTGTGACGATATCAACACGCTCGTCTCTCGTTGGGAAAAGTGAGTTCGTCGCCAGGGTGACTTTGTTGAGAAATAATATACAGAGATGAAGAGAAAAAGGTGTAAAGCGTAAATAACGTTCGTTTTTCTGAAAAACCATTAAAAGTTTTCACATAAAAATTTCGGATGCGTTACTTTTCAGCACGCCCTCACATACTAAGGACAGATGGGGATAGCTCCAGCCGGCCGTGGTGGCCGAGCGGTTCTAGGTGCTTCAGTCTGCAACCACTCGACCGATACAGTCGCAGGCTTGAATCCTGCCTCGGGCATGGATGAGTGTGATGACCTTTGGTTAGTTAGGTTTAAGTAGTTCTAAGTTCTAGGGGACTGATGACCTCAGCTGTTAAGTCCCATAGTGTTCAGAGCCATTTGAACCATTTGGATAGCTCCACTCTACTGAAATAATAGTCGGCTACAGACTGTAGTAAACAGGTATAAGTTGGAAAGATCCCGAAGGCAACGCTCGATTTCTCAAGAAAAACTGAATACATATATTAGTAGAGAACACTTAACAAAAGGAAGGAATAAAGCATGTAATTGACGGCGAGCGACAGAAATACGGTCTAATGACAGCACAAGCCAGCAGAACACGGCAGATTATCTAACCGTCAGCATGGAGTTGTGGATGGTCTGAATGCTACCGTAATTACGAGTAGTCATTTTAATTCCAGATGCTCAACTTGTAGCAACTAGCAGGTAACCATATCACGTATTATTTCTCCAACTAACTTCTAGTATTAGACCGGCCTTCTACTGCCTATAGCACCCAGTTGAGCTATCTCAACGTACCACCTAAAAGGTCAGACAATGTCGTTTACAGACTGACTGCACCAGATTGCTGACGGATTCGGGTTCGATTGAAGCAGAGTTTTTGTTTTGGAGGTTTTTTAGCAGCTCCGGTTTCGAGAAAACGGAACGACTGCGCCGGAGGCTCTACTCTCCATAGCAAAGCTATCGATGCTCATTTGCACAATTATGGACAGGCTAAGAAGTAACTTACGTTGATAAACACTGCCTACTTCCACTAACAGGCAGGATCTCCTCTTTGGCACCGTTACGGTGTATCCATGCATGAAGGATCGTTCAAACTTAGGCACAAAGACTCCCTCACACTGGAGGAAACCATAAAGGCGAAAATTACTAACTTCTGCATTAATGGGAATTAAAACCCGCAACGTTTATGGATAATACTTCTATATTGTGGCGCCATCACTGTCTGCTTTATATCTCTTGTCCGTCCTCCAAAAACACAAAAAATCGTAAATAAATTATATTTAATATTAATTACTATGTACAGAAATGTCTCTGACTGTCTAAAAGGATTGTTAAGAGCGTAATTTTTTTTAGATCTTATGGGACTTAACTGCTAAGGTCATTAGTCCCTAAGCTTACACACTACTTAACCTAAATTATCCTAAGGACAAACATACACACCCATGACCGAGGGAGGACTCGAACCTCCAGGGTAAACAAGGGCAGAAATTTTATTTAGCCTAATCTGACATTGACTTGAATTGTTCCTTAGTTTATTCATGAGATCCTTCCTAAAGGTGTACCATTAATGTTAAAATACCTTAAAACCACGGTTTACTGTATGGGCGTCTGGCGCATCCAGCGCTCGAATGCAACTGACGCTATCCTGTAATAGCTACCTACGGATAGCACCAGTTAAAATACTATTCTCAACAATATTTCTCTTCGTAACATGATTGGTTTATGGCAAACAGCCAGAAAGCACGTGCTCATCTTACGTCTGCTTAACTTGTCAGTTCGACTGTTCTTTATACGAAGTACATGTGAGTATTTGAAAATAACAAACAAACAGTGTTCGTACTGCAAATATCTTTAGAGGTGAACACAGACGGAGGTCAGAGGTGGCTAAATCTTACGAACGGTGCACATGTTCCAGCAATTCTTCTCTCAAATTCCACAGATAATCCGATGCACCTTTCCTTACTCTGAAAAAAAAGAGGTTTTGCTAACACTGCTCAGACAATGACACAAACTTTTTAAAAAGTTCTGAATCTATATCCCCGTATTTCAATAACGGAAACTTTACAATAAATGACCAACGGAATCTCTTCCTGAAATGTAAGCTGCGTCCTAGAAGTTCGGTGAATGGTCTAAGAAAGTAAAGGAAACAAGAATTACAAAAAATACCAGTACCATATTTTAATATAATCAGCATTTGCTGTTCGTAACTATCAGCAAACGCTTCTTGTGGAATCGATCGAAGCAATGCAGTCACGCGTTATTACATATGTGCATCATTACGGAAGGCAAGACCTGACGCTAAATCTTCAAATGTGTGTGAAATCCTATGGGACTAAACTGCGAAGGTCATCAGTCCCTAAGCTTAGACACTACTTAACCTAAATTATCCTAAGGACAAAGACACAAACCCATGCCCGAGGGAGGACTGGAACCTCCGCCGGGACCAGCAGCACAGTCCATGACTGCAGACCTGACGCTACTTATACGTTTTTTTTTATTATTGACACAGAGCATGGATTGAGAAAATATCGTTCTTGTGAAAAGCAACTTGCTCTTTATAATCCTGAATGTTGTCGACAGGGGATGTCAAATTGATTCCATGCTTTTAGATTTTCAGAAGGCTTTCGACACCATTCCTCACAAGCATCTTCTAACCAACTTCGTGCCTATGGAATATCGTCTCAGTTGTGCGACTAGATTCGTGATTTCCTGTCAGAAAGGTCACAGTTCGTAGTAACAGTCGGAAAGTCATCGAATAAAACAGAAGTAATATCCGGCGTTCCCCAAGGAAGTGTTATAGGCCTTCTATTGTTCCTGGTCTATATTAACGACATAGGAGACAATATGAGTAGTCGTCTTAGATTGTTTGCAGATGATGCTGTCATTTACCGTCTAAAGTCATCAGATGACCAAAACGAATTACAAAATGATTTAGATAAGATATCTGTATGGTGCAAAATGTGGCAACTAACCCTGAATAAAGAAAAGTGTAAAATTATTCACATGAGTACCAAAAGAAATCCGCTAAATTTCGATTACACGGTAAGTCACACAAATCTGCAGGCTGTAAATTCAACTAAATACTCAGGGATTACAATTACAAATAACCTAAATTGGAACGATTACACAGATAATGTTTTGGGTAGAGCCAAGCAAAGACTGCGATCCATTGGCAGAATACTTAAAAGGTGCAAAAGGTCTACTATAGAGACTGCTTCCAACACGCTTGTCCGCCCTATTCTGGAGTACTGCTGTTCGGTGTGGGATCCGCATCAGGTGCTACTAACGGATGACATCGGAAAAGCTCAAAAAATGGCATTTGGTTTTGTAGTATCGCGAAATAGGGGAGATAGTGCCACAGGCATGATACGTGAATTGGAGTGGTAATCATTAAAAGAAGGGCGTTTTTCGTTGCGATGGGATCTTCTTATGAAATTTCAATTATCAGTTTTCTCCTCCGATAGGGAAAACATTCTGTTGGCACCCACCTGACCAGGGAGAAATGATCATCACGATAAAGTAAGAGAAATTAGGGCTCGCACAGAGAAATTTAAGTGCTTGTTTTCCCCGCGCGCCGTTGTAGAGTGGAATAGCAGAGAGGCAGCTTGAAGGTGGTTCATTGAATCCTCTGCCAGACACTTTATTGTGAATAGATGTGGACGTAGACACATACGATCCGGGCACCAAGCGACAGTCGATGGCATGGTGTTCATCGTATTCCTCGCCTCTTTCGGGTAGAAATTCATAATGGGTCAAGTCCTCGCTGCCGAAAAAGGTGACCAGTGTTGCCTTAATCTTGAATTTTGTGAGCCGAGATGTTTTTGGGAGGCGGGGAAGACTATAAAGACCATGTAATTGACTGTCGCTTGGCTTCTGTATCGTACTGGTAGCAGCAGGTCCCATTTCCTGTAACGATGCAGATTTCCAGCTAAGAGTAACCACGATGCTTCAATTGATTCCACAAGAAGCGTTTGTTGATAGCTTCCAGCAGTTTTTCAGCCGATGTCAGAAGTGTGTTGTTGCTACTGGTGATTATTCTGAAGGTTAGTAAATTTTGTTTTGTTTATTTTCTAAGATGATTCACTGAAATGTCTCTGTTGTGGTTGGCAGGAGAGCCAACACCGTGTTACTAGGGGAGGCCGAAAGGCACGCGTTTTAGCTCACGCAGGCTGGCGTGAGGTCTGGAACAGGACAAGGAAATTAGGCTTCAGAAAAACGGACGTAGCTGGTGGAATACTTAACTTTAATCCATTAATGATAAACGTCGCTCTAGGCATTACATGATTCACAATATCAATAATAACTGATAATGGCGCCTTTCTAGGTCGTAGCAAATAACGTAGCTGAAGGCTATGCTAACTATCGTCTCGGCAAATGAGAGCGTAGAATCAGTGAACCATCGCTAGCAAAGTCGGCTGTACAACTGGGGCGAGTGCTAGGAAGCCTCTCTAGACCTGCCGTGTGGCGGCGCTCTGTCTGCAATCACTGATAGTGGCGACACGTGAGTACGACGTATACTACCGGACCGCGGCCGATTTAAAGGCTACCACCTAGCAAGTGTGGTGTCTGGCGGTGACACCACAGTCTCGCTAAGTTGTCTCCTAAGATATTGATAAACGGGAATCACCTTCAGTTTAAAGTTGGGTCGAAATAGCGTATCGTCTAGTAAACGTTGTTTTACAGGGTCGGTGGAAGTTTACCTTCAGTGATGTATGGAACCTAAGACAGAGGACTACAGCGAACTGAAGCAAAGACAAGAACAGAACACGGCAAAGTTTTTCGCGAATGCGGAACGAAGAGGATCCTGGAAAGGCGTAGAGGGTCGCGGCACGGAGGAGTTCACAAGTGAGCTCCGGAGGAAACATGCCGCGGATTAATTTAGCGCAGATGTTATCAGGATGCGGCTGTTAGCGCAGCGGCGGCGGGCGATGCCGCAGCTACGCCGAGAGAAGTGTTCTCTCACGCTGCGCACCGCCTCAGAAAACCAGAGGCCGGATACAACTGTGTGAAATCCACTACTGGCTTCACGAAGTTTACTCTACTGAAGTAGACGATAAAAATAAGTGAACACAATTGATATTAATGTGAGCATGTTCCATGAGAACAGTAATGAAACACTTGTTGTTGCAAAATATAACTTTCTGTTGTCTTGAGCTTATGATGTTCTTTACAGGGAATCTTACATAACCCAAATCCTGTCAGAGCTGAAGAAGAAAAATTATCCTGTTGTTATATGCTGGGGCCTTCACTTGAGTATAATAAACTTTATATCGTAATTATGAGGGCTATTCGGAAAGAAAGGCCCGACAGGTAGGGAAATGGAAACCACATTGAAAATTAAAAAATAAACAAAAATTATTTGCAGCAGTGTGCCTTCCAGCTACGTTTCTACATGGTCGCCGCTCCGAATTAGACGTTTGTTGTAGCGTTGTATCAACGTTCCAATATCGTCGTCATTGAAAGCAGCCGCCTGTGCTTTCCGTCACTTCTCTGCGCTGGTCTGCAATTCGTTGTATGTGCCAAAATGTTGTCTTCATAGCCAACGGTTCATGTGAACACAAATGAACATGACAGGGTGACAAGTCCTGGCTGTGTGGTGGGTGAACAAACGTTTCCCATCGAAAACGCTGCAAGATCGTCTTCACTGCCCCTGCGGTGTGAACCGTCACGAAGAAGGAAATGCATGAAAGGTACATTGTGTGGAGTTGTATGAAATCAGGAGAAACATCTCAGCTATCAACCATACTCTACGGGAGACACTATTGTTTTACTCATCTTTACGTGCCCATAGTGTGCTCAGGACTGGAAAGAGCGCCGTAACGCGATCGCAAGGCATGCTAAAGACATTGTCGAACACGTAGGTGCAGAGATTCATCGGATTTTCACTGTAGTTTCCATTTCATGACCTACCGAACCTTACTTTCCGAATAGCCCTCGTAACAGGGGAAATAATATTGGTTATAGTACACAATAATTCACGGAAAAGGGTTTTCACGCTAGTTTGTTCAGAATAAGACTCTTCATCAGTGCGTGACATAGATTTGTACTTACTTCTGTATTCCTCCATTGGTCTCCCTCTGCAGTTTTTACCCTCACCTCACTTCCTTCCATTACCAGCTGTCGATTCTTGATGCCTCGGGTTGTGTCCTGTCAACTGACCCCTTCTTTTAACTAATTTCTGTTATAAATTCCCTTTCCCACCAATATGGTACTTCTTCCTCCTTAGTTGCTGGATCTACCCATCTAATCTTCAGCATTCTTCCTTAGCACTACTTTTCATAACCTTGTCTGAACTGCTTATCGTCCATGTTTCACTTCCATACAAGGCTACACTTCAGACAAATACCTTCATAAGAAGATTAACTTAAATTTATATTAGACGTTCACAAATGTATCTTTCACGTAAATGATTTTTCTTGTTATAGCCAGTCTCCCATATATATCCAGTCTACCTCGGCCATCATTAGTTACTTTGCTACTCAGATAGCAAACATTATGTCCTAATTTCAGTATCTCATTTTCTAATCCAATTCCAGCTTGCAGCGCCTTGTTTAATTCAACTGCATTCCATTATCTCTGTTTTACTTTTTTGTTCCTCTCATAATCTCTTTTCAAAACACTGTTGATTCATTTCAACCGTTCTTCCAAATCTTTTGCGTCAGTGACAGAATTACTATGTCGTCGACAAATAAAAAAGGCTTTTATTTCCCTTCCCTGAAATTAAATTCCCTTTCCAAATCTCTCTTTGGTTTCCTTTACTGCCTGATTACAGGACCGTTCGCGAAATACACTACTGGCCATTAAAATTGCTACACCAAGAGGAAATGCAGATGATAAAAGGGTGTTCATTGGACAAATATACTAGAACTGACATGTGATAACATTTTCACACAATTTGGGTGCACAGATCCTGAGAAATCAGTACCCAGAACAACCACCTCAACCCGTAATAACGGCCCTGATTCGTCTGGGCATTGAGTCAAACAGAGCTTGGATGGCGTGTACAGGTACAGCTGCCCATGTAGCTTCAACACGATACTGCACTTCATCAAGAGTAGTGGCTGGCGTATTGTGACGAGCCAGTTGGTCGGCCACCATTGACCAGACGTTTTCAATTGGTGACAGATCTGGAGAATGTGCTGGCCAGGGCAGCAGTCGAACATTTTCTGTATCCAGAAGGGCCCATACAGCACCTGCAACATGCGGTCGTGCATTATCCTGCTGAAATGTAGGGTTTCGCAGGTATCGAATGAAGGGTATAGCGAACGGTCGTAACACATCTGAAATGTAACGTCCACTGTTCAAAGTGCCGTCAGTGCGAGCAAGAGGGGACAGTGAGCAATGGTATCTCATACCATCACGCCGGGTGATACGCCACTATGACGATGACGAATAAAGGCTTCCAAAGTGCGTTCACCGCGATGTCGCCAAGCACGGATGCGACCATCATGATGCTGTAAACAGAACCTGGATTCATCCAAAAAAATGACATTTTGCCATTCATGCACCCAGGTTCGTCGTTGAGTACGCCATCGCAGGCGCTCCTGTCTGTGATGCAGCGGCAATGGTAACTGCAGCCATGGTCTCCGAGCTGACAGTCCATGCTGTTGCAAACGTTGTCGAACTGTTCGTGCAGATGGAATTGTCTTGCAAACGTCCCCATCTGTTGACTCAGGGATCGAGACGTGGCTTCACGATCCGTTACCGCCATGCGGATAAGATGCCTGTCATCTCGACTGCTAGTGATACGAGGCCGTTGGGATCCAGCACGGCGTTCCGTATTACCCTCCTGAACCCACCGATTCCATATTCTGCTAACAGTCATTGGATCTCGACCAACGCGAGCAGCAATGTCGCGATACGATAAACCGCAATCGCGATAGGCTACAATCCGACCTTTATCAAAGTCGGAAACATGATGGTACGCATGTCTCTTCCTTACACGAGGCATCACAACAACGTTTCACCAGGCAACGCCGGTCAACTGCTGTTTGTGTATGAGAAATCGGTTGGAAACTTTCTTCATGTCAGCACGTTGTAGGTGTCGCCACCAGCGCCAACCTTGTGTAAATGCTCTGAAAAGCTAATCATTTGCGTATCACAGCATCTTCTTCCTGCCGGTTAAATTTCGCGTCTGTAGCACGTCATCTTCGTGGTGTAGCAATTTTAATGGCCAGTAGTGTAATTGCAAATGTGTGGTTATGAACCGCCACAGACTTCAGTGTGAATAATGTTAGCCGAATTCAAAGACATTTATTCGGCACGTAAAATTTTCGATTATGACCCAATTTCTTTAGGTTCTAATTTCAGTCATGGCCCATCGTTGAGGGGTATGCTGGATGTTTGACTGAGCACAAGCACACTTTGCTGTCGGAGTAAGGTGACACACAATGCATTAAAACGGTTTTAGAATAACATGTCGAGGAGGGCCTTTAACTTCGCCTCCAAGGTGGCTTCTCATTTCTCTAGATTTTTCTGTCTGGAGGCAGATACGCCGAACATTTAATACTGAGAGCTAATGTTGTGTATCAAATAGTCCACTACAGTGTGTTTTCAAGTAGGACGCAAATTTGGAACTTTTAAGCCTGATGGCAGGTCGTGATGGCAACGTTGCGCTTCGGCCCGCTCCTCGGACTGTGTGACAGACGTCTGCTTTAACTGAGAATAAACCAGACGGGCTAGGAGCGGACAAGGTTAGGAGGAAAAACAGCACCATTAAGCTCTTCAGCCCGCTACATCAGTAAGATCTGCTCACAGAGCGTACAGTACGGCAATTTCTTGCCTAGTGCCACCATCCAAGATTCTGTACAGCTCTCCATCTACTTACCCATTCCATAGTCCGTCATGCAATGCACGGTGGTGAGCATCTTGTACCACTGTTACTCATTCTCTCTGCTGTTCTACTCTCGAATAGGGAGAGGGGAAAACGACTGTTACACGTTATCGCGCGAGGCCTCTTTTCTTTTATCTTGTCTTTGTGAACCTGACACGAGATTTTCATTGGTTGCAGTAGAATCGTACAACAGAGTCCTGCAAACAGAGGTTCACTAAACTTTCGCAAAAAAGTTCGCGAAATGAACATATTTTTCCCACCAGTGATTCTCATTTGATTTCACGGACCAATTCCATAATACCCTTGCGTTGATGCATCCTACCGGTAACAAATCCTGTACGACGCCTCTGAATTGAGTCAATGTTTGATGTTTCTCTTTCATCCGAACTGCTGGAGATCCCAAACACTGGAGCAGTACTCAAGAGCTTGTCGCACAATACATGATTAAAGACCAACTTGTTTTTAAGTGTAGTTGTATGAGTGGGAATAAAACGACAATGTGTTCCTCAATGTTAACAGTTATCATGTATAGATATACCATACACTGACTTGTGCCAGATCATTTCGATAAAAGAGTCGTTCAAATGATCTATGGAACCGGTAACTAATTAACTGCCTAGATAAACTAAATTCCCCAAATAAACCGAAGTCAAGAACTCGTCTTGCCTACAACCGACCTTACATACTCTTTCCATTCCACGTCGTTATACAACGCGGCACCTAAATACAATAATGGCTATTAAAATAGCTACACCAAGAAGAAATGCAGGTGATAAACCGGTATTCATCGGACAAATATACAAGAACAGACATGTGATTACATTTTCACGCAATTTGGGTGCACAGATCTTGAGAAATCAGTACCTAGAACAACCACCTCTGGCCGTAATAACGGCCTTGATACGCTGAGTCAAACAGAGCTTCGATGGCGTGTACAGGTACAGCTGCCCATGCAGCTTCAACACGATACCACAGTACATCAAGAGTAGTAACTGGTGTATTGCGACGAGCCAGTTGCTCGGCCACCATTGACCAGACGTTTTCAGGAGATGTATAAAATGTGCTGGACAGGGCAGCAGTCGAACATTTTCTGTATCCAGAAAGGCCCGTATAGGAACTGCAACATGCGGTCGTGCATTATCCTGCTGAAATGTAGGGTTTCGCAGGGATCGAATAAAGGGTACAGCCACGAGTCGTAAAACATCTGAAATGTAACGTTCACTGTTCAAAGTGCCGTCAATGCGAACAAGAGGTGACCGAGACGTGTGACCAATGGCACTCCATACCATCACGCCGGGTGATACGCCAGTATGGCGATGACGAATACACGCTTCCAATATGCGGTCACCGCGATGTCACCATACACGGATGCGATCATCATGATGCTGTAAACAGAACCTGGATTCATCCGAAAAAATGACGTTTTGCCATTCGTACACCCAGGTTCGTCGTTGAGGACACCATCGCAGGCGCTCCTGTCTGTGATGCAGTGTCAAGAGTAACCGCAGCCATGGACTCCGAGCTGATAGTCCATGCTGCTGAAAACGTCGTCGAACTGTTCGTGCAGATGGTTGTTGTCTTGCAAACGCCCCCATCTGTTGACTCAGGGATCGAGACGTTGCTGCACGATCCGTTACAGCCATGCGGATAAGATGCCTCTCATCTCGACTGCTAGTGATACGACGCCGTTGAGATCCAGCACGGCGTTCCGTATTACCCTCCTGAACCCACCGATTCCATATTCCGCTAACAGTCATTGGATCTCGACCAACGCGAGCAGCAATGTCGCGATACGATAAACAGCAATCCCGTTGGGCTACAATCCGACCTTTATCAAAGTCGGAAACGTGATGGTATGCATTTCTCCTCCTTATACGAGGCATCACAACAACGTTTCACCAGGCAACGCCGGTCAACTGCTGTTTGTGTATGAGAAACCGGTTGGAAACTTTCCTCATATCTGCACGTTGTAGGAGTCGCCAGCGGCGCCAGTCTTGTGTGAATGCTTATAAAAGCTTATCATTTGCATATTTAGCATCTTCTTCCTGTCGGTTAAATTTCTCATCTGTAGCACGTCATCTTCGTGGTGTAGCAATTTTAATGGCGAGGAGTGTAGTAGTAGGTGTGCTATCGACGTAAATGTGGGCTTGACACCATAACTAAAAGACAATAAAAACATTAGTGTCGGGAAGCGGACATTTTCAGTGAAGGAAGGAAGTATACTCTTTTGCCCGTTATTACTAGAGATTTACAGGTTTATTTTGTTACTAGAGTTACGCTGGCTAAGCAATCGTAAGTATGGACGATGGTTTTCTTCAACGCTGCTTTTTACATCGTCTACATAGTACCTACGAATGCAGAGCAACGGATGGTGAACGATGGTGAACTAACGCTGTACTGGGATAGGTGTACATTAATTTGCAACTTGCTTCACTCAGTGCTAGCGAACATTGTTAACACCGACCCGCCGCACGTTGGTGTGTGATCATCTTATAGTGTTTGAGGAAACGATGAATGTGGAAGAAAAATGAACTCATTTTACAGCACTGTTTACTACATACTAGAGGAACTGTTCTGCGAAGATAATTTTGTGAGAAATCGGTTGGAATCTTTTCTCATGTCAGCACGTTGTAGGTGTGGCCACAGGCGCCAACTTTGTGTGAATGCTATGAAAAGCTAATCATTTGCACATCACAGCATCTTTTTCATTTCCGTTAAATTTCGCGTCTGTAGCACGTCATCTTCATGGTGTAGCAATTTTAATGGCCAGTAGCGTACTTAATCGCCACGACTGTTTCAAGCAACACATCAGTAATACTGCAATCAATTATTACTACTGGTTTTCTTATTAATCTGAAATTTCTCACATTTAGTGCAAGCTGTGAGCTGTCATACACCACACCGAATGCCTTTAGATTTAAATGTATGAACTGTGGCATACTGGTGTCCCAGTCGATATCGAGCACAGTCAATGTGAGAAATTCGATTTACCATCTCGCACATTTCATCCAAATCTGTGGCTGTATCCGCGTCCTGCTTCGACGACATTATCGTTGACACTTAAAATAGTAGGCGTTTGCTGCCCTTTATCCTCGCTGCACAGTTTTTCCCAGTACGGTGTTTTCTTTCATATAAAATAAAAGATTGCATAAACCAATTACAAGCAGTTCATGTCTTACTCGTGGTATGCCGAAACTGCAACACCGAACAAAAATGCACGAATGTGTACCTCTTCAGATAAAGTGCCAGTGATTTTTGTAGTAATTACAACAAATATAATTTTATATACATATATTAGACCTACTGAAAAACAAATGTATTTAAGATCCATTTCTCTTTTTATGCAATTTTGACGAAGTTGCGGTGACTGCTAAGTAGCTTTCTTTAATTTAATTCACAAACTGCAACACCTTCTAAACTTTCACGCTAATTAAGGCCACAGACACATGATTTTTTTCGAATCTACTTCTGCTCAGAAAGGTATTCTGACAGGTTAAGTCAGAGATTTCTATTGATCCTGCTTCTTGAGTTGTGGTGATATTTCCACTGAAACTTCCATCCTCCTTACACATATTTCTTTATTTGTTTCCGAGAAGTCAAATATCAATTCTCATATATTTAGCTTTAAAGATGTGTCAATATAACAAAAAATTTTCAGAAAAATTTTGATCCCTTATTTCACAGCCCTAGGGACTGAATTTTCAATAACACGAATACACGTTCTTTTTAATTTCCAGCTGCGAAGCCAAATACAAATTCTCATAGATTTAGTTTCAAAAATGCTTTCCCAATGAATAATTAACATTAATCTTCTATTTCACCCCATAAGGGGTTAAATATACAGAAAACATTTATTTTCTTGTTTTAAGCCGAGAAGACAAAAAGTCAAACACAAATTTTCATAGACTTAGCTTCAATAATGCTTTCATAATGAAATACTTCCATAAAACTTCCTAGCTCACAGCGTAGAGATTGAATTCTCAAAAACACTGAAACATGAAATTTTTTATTCCCAGCTGGCAAGTCAAATATTAATTTTCATTCATGTAGCTTTCATACAGATTTATTTTTTTAAAAGTTTTCACTTTCTATTTACCCATCTTAGCGGTTTAATTCCAAAAATGCTGAAACACGTTCTTTATTTTTGGCGAAATATTTTGAAGAAAAACATTCATCCCCTACGTCATTTCCATAAGGGAGCAATTTCGAAAAACCCCTTCTTTAAAAATCCTATGTGGTTTGGGCTGGTCGTTGACGAGTACGTGAATTAACCCGAACGTATGCACTGCCAGAAAGAAAATTAGTATGTCCTTTAGAACTTTCTACTTCTCTCACGATTTATCGCTGCAGAAGTGCATATGGAGTACATGAAATGATTACATTCACAGGTCAATAGCAGAAGCGATTTTGCGGCTCCATATTAGTACTTGGTGCAGTCTCCACGAGCGGGAGTGGAGGCAATGACTCTGGCATCCAGACAATCGAGCAAATGGCGAATACTGTCCTGGCTTACGTTATTCAACGCCTGGCGAAATGTTCACGTTGTTCAGCACGAGTTGTTGGTTGACGAGTCGCATGAATCGCTTCTCGCCTTATGATATTCCACACATGTTCGATTGGAGACAAGTCTGCAGATCGTGCTAGCCAAGGAAGTTGCTGCACATCTTGCAGAGCACGTTGATGGTTCAAATAGCTCTAAGCACTATGGAACTTAACATCTGAGGTCTTCAGTCCCCTGTGCGGCTGGTTCGAGTCCTCCCTCGGGCATGGGTGTGTGTGTGTTTGCCCTTAGGATAATTTAGGTTAAGTAGTGTGTAAGCTTAGGGACAGATGACCTTAGCAGTTAAGTCCCATAAGAATTCACACACTTTTTTTTCATCTGTCCCCTAGAACTTAGAACTACTTAAACCTAACTAACCTGAGGACATCACACACATCCATGCCCGAGGCAGGATTCGAACCTGTGACCGTAGCAGCAGCGCGGTTCCAGACTGAAACGCCTAGAACTGCTCAGCCACACCGGCCAGCTGAGCACGTTGAGTATCACGGGCAGTGCTCAGGCGAGCGTTATGCTGTGGGAAAACACGCCAGCTTCCTTTTGCAAGAAAGTCAAAAAGAACGGATCTAACAACATTTTTCACGTATGGAATGCTGATTAGTGTCCCCTCCAGAAACACCAAATGTTAACGAGAGTTGTAGCTTATCGCATCCCAGACCATAAGGACTGAAGTGGCGCAAGTGTATGTTTGAAGAATGTGTTCTATGAGATGGTGCTCTACACGCCTACGTCGTACGCGCAAACGACCATGACTTGCGTGCAGGAGGGATCTGCTTTGATCTCTTGCCATTCCAAGGGATCCTCTGACGGGACCAGTCGAACTGTGCATGTCGATACTGTGGTGTGAGTGGAAGACGGGCTAATGGTGTTGCGTTCCCGTAGTTCCACTGCTAATAACCGGTTCACAACAGTTCATGTTGACACATCGTGGTTCACAAGCCTTCTTATCTACTTTGTGGTAACTGTATGGTCTGCCACTACTGCCCTTACAATACGACGCCCCTAGCGTGCGTCTGTGCTGTGTGGACGTCCAGAACCTTGTCTACAGGTGTGAGAACATTCACTTCACAACTGATACCAGAATCGTTACCCAACTGAAGCAGCACTTGTGTGGCAATGCTCCAGAAGAACCATTTCGCCACTCAGATGACTACTATCTGACCCCTTACAAACGCACTCAGTTGGCTGTAGGAAACACAGGTGTGTCTCCATAACTTGATTGCCAGTTGATCACCTGTTTGCACCACAATGATCCTTCTGGCTGTGATATCCCCTATTAAAGGGTAGACACAAGTAGGGGGACGACAGGGGTGCTGACGCATTTTGTTAGTGTCAACTGCCTACACCAGGGGCAGATATGCACTCAGGAGCAAACCTGTTTTTCTCTTTGATTGACAGGTACGTAACCTATTGTTAAGTATCTGTCAATCAAAGACAACAATATGCGCTACAGTCTGGAACCTCCCGACCGCTACGGTCGCAGGTTCAAATCCTGCCTTGGGCATGGATGTGTGTGATGTCCTTAGGTTAGTTAGGTTTAAGTAGTTCTAAGTTGTAGGGGGCTGATGAACTCAGAAGTTAAGCCCCATAGTGCTCAGAGCCATTTTTTTTTAAAAACAACAGGTTTGCCCCTAAGTGCATACCTGCCCCTGATGTAGGCAATTGGCACTAACAAAATGCGCCAGCACCCCTGTGGCCCCCCTACTGACACATATGGAGCTCTGGTGGCTATATCACTACCTTATCTGCTGGTGGACGATGTTGAAACCAATATCAGTACATGTACTATCCTTCAGATGGCATATTCCGTCATTGGTTCAAAATCTACGTTGTCTTTCCATAAGTACTATTTCTTTCCAGCAGTGTACATACAGATTGCGTAGATTCTCGATATACATACTTGTATGCATTATCATTATTCTCTCTGGGTGTTGTAATATACCTGAACGTTATTGTAGATGCGAAAATTATTAGTGTAAGTAGAAAACATTGAGACATAACTAAAAGAGAATTTTCTCGAATGAGGTGGGTATAAACCACCTCTATAATTGTAATTATCTACAAAAAGCAAGATATTTATTGAGTACTATGGGGGTATTATTGTTTCTGACTCTAATGTTAGCTTTCAAGTTCTGTAATGGACACTTCATACATTTTCAATAATAGCAACTGGTTGTCATACACTTACGTTCTGAACACAGTAACAGTGGTACCCAAGACTGCTCCGAAGTAAAAGAAGTTTGCAGTTCGCCTTGCATCTCAGTGCTTACCTGCAACAAAAATGAAAAACGACCGTTAGCATATACCAAAGGAATCGATAGAAAAAGTTTCTTCACATAAGTTGTAAAAAACGTGTGTGCTCTTATAATTGCCTCAGTTATTATGTAGCAAAGCATAAATGCTACACCCAACTGTTACTTTTTTCTAACTGAGGGAATAAACTAAATTCTCTGTGCATTACTGTAGCATATACTTTACATCATGTGCTTTACGTGCACGACTGGCTTTCGTTTCTGCATGTTGCCCGTAGGTAGAAGCATCTACTTGAAGAAAGATACCGTACTGACGGTCTGTCTTCAAGAAATAATTTCTGGTTGTAATTCTTGAGACTTTCCCGGCGGGTTTTTGACATCTTAAGGTGTCAGGTATTCTGCCAGACATCAGATAGCACGTGATGAAACTGACGAGTTATGCTATCTAAATATCGTGCGAGAGCTACGCTGATATTCGCCAGATAACCCGACAGTCCAAGATGTCAATCTAATTTCTCTTTAAAATTAGTAAAACACAGTCTCAATCTACAGCCAGTTATTGAAATATGATCCGTTTCGGGGTTTAGTAGCAGGCCATCTTCAGTTAATACACCATCTAGCCGAGGATGAGGGCTATTGGAACAGCTGCGCTGAACCGAGTAGTTCTGCGACTGGCGCCAGCAAAGCTGTTCCAATACTTCATACTTTAATAAATGGCTGTGGATCGAGACTGTGTTTTACTAATTTTACTCATCGAGACTGTGTTTTACTAATTTTACACCACTGTTTTACACCACTGAAAGACCGCTGTTAAATCCCAATAATGTTATATAAAATTATCATTTCTGTCTGATTTTACTAACTTTGGACTAGAATGCGTTTAGAATATGCTGTAGCATCCTAATATACCCTCAACTATTGCATACACGATTATTTATTTATGTAATTGACGGAAAAATGCTTCCAGCTACAAATTAATTTATCGACGCTTTTCAATACACCATCATCAAACACAAATATGTTTGATGAGGAAGTATCGAAACGTACCCCTACATTAATTTGCTACCAAGACCTTCCGCCGTTCATTGTGCGCTAGCTATTTATTTCATCACAACAATACAGCGATATTTTCTTCCATCTAGCCCTGCGTGTACATTCGGTAAACGCCTATACTTTCACTTTCAAGTATTACTTTTTCATAATTTTTATGTGTTTAATATTGAGTTTTATGAATACTGAACACATTTTAATTTTATTAATTTAATGGCTCAAATGGCTCTAAGCACTACGGGACTTAACATCTGAGGTCATCAGTCCCCTAGACTTAGAACTACTTAAACCTAACTAACCTAATCACGTCACACACATCCATGCCCGAGGCAGGATTCGAACCTGCGACCGTAGCAGCAGCGCGGTTCCGGACTGGAGTACCTAGCATCAGACTACCGTTCATCGATGACGAAGGCTGGAATTTGCACGCCATTATCTAACTGGATGTGGACTAACTGGTGATAGATGTATCACGTTTTACGCTCCATTCAACAGAAAACAAACACGCCGTAACAACCGTCGGAAGGGTCTAGACCAGAGGAGGGAATGTTATGGCCTGCGAAATGTTTTCATGGAATTCCCTGGGTAACCTCGTCATTCTGGAAGGCACAATTTACGAAATTATGTATCTATCCTTGGGGACCATGTCCGCCCCTACATGCAGTTATTTTTTCTTCGGTATTATGGAATCTATCCGCAGGACGCTGTAATGTGAGACACAGGTTGCAGTATATGTCCGTTCGAAGAGTACCAGGATGTGTTTACCGTACTCCCCGGATTTAAACCTAATCCAGAATCTGTGGGACCGCCGAGAATTGGCTGTCCGCGCTATGGATCCTCAACCGAGAAGCCTAGCGCACCTGGCTACGCCACTGGAATAAGTACGGCTCCAGAAGCGGATAGCAGCGTTCCTGCTGCAAAATGCCGTCATTCAGGCATTTAACAGGCGGTCACATTAATGTGACTCGACGGTGTTTATGAGGCTCGCAGGACTACGAAGACAATACTACACAAACGTTACACAGACTTTAACCAAACTGCTCGGGAGTTTGTGACAGATATTTACACTCATACTCATAAATTAAGGATAATGCTAATACATGGTGAAACAGTGCACTGGTGGGCGGTTTGTGGGTTTAAGTCACCTCGGGGTATGACCATGGGGTGCATTTGACCTGCTGTAGCCGCACTGTGGCGCTGGCAGCAGTCCACATACGCAGAGGTGTGTTGGCGCATGTCAGAGGACGGCACAGCGAGAAAGTGTGCCAACTTTTCAGACGAGCTAATGGTGACTGTTTGTTGAAAATGGCTCAAAAATACATATTGAAGACGTTATGAGGGGTAGAATACTAGGGCGACTGGAGGCTGGTCAAACACAGCAGGTCGTAGCACGAGCCCTCCGTGGGCCACAAAGTGTGAGCTCAAGATTATGGCAACGACTCCAGCAGACAGGAAACGTGTCCAGGCCCTACAGTACGGGACGTCCACAGTGTGCAACACCACAAGAAGAACGATATCTCACCATCAGTGCCCGTAGACAGTCACGGAGCACTGCAGGTAGCCTTGCTCGGGACCTTACTGTAGCCACTAGAACAGTTTTCTCCAGACACACAGTCTACAGACGACTGAACAGACATGGTTTATTCTCCCGGAGACCTGCAAGCTGCATTCCATTGATCCCTGGTCACAGGAGAGCCCGTAAAGTCTGGTGTCAAGGACATAGCACATGGTCATTGGAACAGGGGTCCCAGGTTATGTTCACTGACGAGTTCAGGTATAGTCTGAACAGTGATTCTCGCCAGGTGTTCATTTGGCGTGAACCAGGAACGAGATATCAACCCCTTAATGTCCTTGAAAGGGACCTGTACGGAGGTCGTGGTTTGATGCTGTGGGGTGGGATTATGATTGGTGCACGTACACGACTGCATGTCCTTGACAGAGGAACTGAAACAGGTCAGGTGTATCGGGAAGTCATTTTGCACCAGTATGTCCGCCTTTTCAGAGGTGCAGTGGGTCCCACCTTCCTCCTGATGGGATGATAACGCTTGGCCCCACCGAGTTGCCATCGTGGAGGAGTATAAGTACCTTGAAACAGAAAATAACATGTGAATGGAGTGGCCTGCCTGTTCTCCAGACCTAAACCCCATCGAGCACGTCTGGGATGCTCTCGGTCGACGTATCGCTGCACGTCTTCAAACCCCTAGGACACTTCAGGAGCTCCAACAGGCACTGATGCAGGAATTGGAGGCTATACACCAGCAGCTGCTTGACCACCCGATCGAGAGTATGCCAACCCGTGTGCGGATTGTGTACGTGTGCATGGTGATCGTATCCCGTATTGATGTCGGGGTACATGTGCAGGAAACAGTGGCGTTTTGTAGCACATGTGTTTCGGGACAGTTTTCTCAACTTATCGCCAATACAGTGGACTTACAGATCTGTGTCGTGTTGTTCCCTACGTGCCTATGCTATTAGCGCCCTGCCGGCCGCGGTGGTCTCGCGGTTCTAGGCGCGCAGTCCGGAACCGTGCGACTGCTACGGTCGCAGGTTCGAATCCTGCCTGGGGCATGGATGTGTGTGATGTCCTTAGGTTAGTTAGGTTTAAGTAGTTCTAAGTTCTAGGGGACTGATAACCACGGCAGTTGAGTCCCATAGTGCTCAGAGCCATTTGAACCATTTTTTTTATTAGCGCCCGTTTTGTGTAGTGCCATGTTGTTGGCATAACATTCTGCAATTATCCATAATGGTTCAAATGGCTCTGAGCACTATTAGACTCAACTGCTGTGGTCATTAGTCAATTATCCTTAATTGATGAGCATGAGTGTACTTGGATCTCAACCACAAGCCTCGCGTGATTGTAATTAAATGGACTACCACGCGCCTTTTACGCATGGCGTACCGAATCTTTATGACATGGGCCGGTGTATGCATTAACCGTGTACGTTAGCAGGACTTGGTTGTAACACATTTGTTTTCATATACCACCGCCTCTTTTAGACCCCGGCCTCTGTGCTTTCGGTTATTTATTGAAACAGTAGTCAGGGAGGGAGGCTCAATATCACCTTATTTTTTTGCTGACAAGGTGCTGTTTGTCTGCTAATAAAAGGCTTCCATGTTATCATTTGCCAAACAAAGTCATTCGGACGCCATATGGAGAGGCATGCGGTTGCCAGTTTTTCGTTGTTTTCCACTCAAGTGGCTTCCCACCTGCCCTCACGAGGCTGAGTATACTCGCCTCGTCCTCCCACCAAGGTAGTACCAGAAACCGATATGTCGACCACTCAGCTACAGAGGCAGACACCTCACCTTGGCAGCGAACACAATCCTCCCAACGAGAGACCAGTTTGTTGATACCATAACTGTAATACGTTTGACTTTGTTGACGGAACTACAGCCTTACCTCTGCTTGCACAGCTTCATCACTATAAAATTGAAGTCCTCGCAGCTGTTCTTTACGTTTTGGAACAGTTGAAAATAGGATGGTGTTAAGTCGAGACTGCATCGAGGAATATCGATGAGTGAACCCAAGGCATCGGACTGTTGCAGATGTCGCAGCACTCGTGTCTGGTCTGGCATTGCCGTGCTTAAAGAGACAACACTCCATGTGTGGACGTGCTCTTCGAATTCGAAACTCGATTACAACACGCTGTTTTTCCACGCACCGTCAAAGTTACGCTACATGCCACGATGTTACACGATTCTGCTCGCAGTCCTATAGACCAATCTAAACATTTAGACATGATTAATAAAGATGTAGAATGTCAACAACGTTTGTTTTATTTAAAACGCTTTAAAATTTTCACAAAAAAATTCGGGGGCGTTAATTTTTTCTACGTCCAAGTAATACAACAAACAATGAAGAAAATATGTACTTAAAAACAGAAAATGGGAGTTTACTAAAAGGATGCATTACCAGTTTCTACAGCTACAGCTACATATATACTCTGCTAGCCACCAAGTGGTGTGTGGCGGAGGGCACTATTGGCGCAGAAGTCATGTTTCCATGTTTCCTCCCCCTCCCTCCCCCCCCCCCCTTCCCCATTTCCTCTCTGCCACACGCGGATCGCGCGAGAGAAAAACGACTGTCTGAACGCCTCAGTACGAGCTCTAATTTCTCTAATCTTTGAAGGGTGATCATTAAGCGATTTGAAAGTTGGTGGTAATTATATATGCTCTACAACCTCGGCGAAGATCAGACTTCGGAATTTAGTGAACAGCCCCTTCCGTTTAGCGCGTCGTCTATTTGCAAGTGTGTCCCACTTCAGACTTTCAATGATATCTGAAATGTTTTCGCAATAGCTAAATGTACCAGTCACGGATCCTACCGCTCTTCTTTGGCCCTTCTCAATCTCTTGAATCAGACCCAACTGGTAAGGGTCCCATACAGGCGAACAATACTCTAATACTGGACGAACTAACGTATTGTAAGCTATTTCCTTTTTTGAAAGACTGCATCGCTTCAGGATTCTACCAATAAACCACAATGTAGAGTTCGCCTTGCCCGTTACTTGTGTAATCTGATCATTCCATTTGAGCTCATTTCGAATAGTCACACCCAGATACTTGACGGATGTTACCGCTTCCAAAGACTGGGCATTTATTTTGTACTCGTACATTAATGGGGATTTTCGCCTTGTTATACGCAGTAGGTTACACTTATTAATATTGAGAGATAACTACAAGTCATTACACCAAGAATTTATTTTCTGGAAAACCTCATTGATCTGTTCACAACTTTCGTGTGGTACTACTTTCCTGTAGACCACAGCATCACCGGCAAACAGTCTAATGCCGCTGTCAGTACCATCAACAAGATCGTTTATGTAAATCGTAAAAAGCAGCGGACCTATTACGCTGCCCTGGGGGACACCTGAAGCTTCTGTTGAAGTCACATCATTCAGGACGACATTCTGCTGTCTGTCTGTTAGGAAGTTTTCTTGACTTACGGATGTAGCATAAGGACGTTTAATCAGAAAAAATTCAAAAAATAATGATTATTCACGACCAACATAGAAATGCAAGTTGCAAACTGCTAGTAGACAGGAAAACAAAGAAATGGGCAAGGGAACAAACTAGAAAGGAATATATAATTTCTTTCTTGTTGAAGAAAGAGGGAAACCGCAGGGTAAACGGATCCTGGTTTCCAGTGCAGCAGCGAACGACCGTCGCTGGTAGCAAGAGGAGAACCGCACCGGAATCGACAGCATGGACGTTAGCGCACCATGATCTGTGCCCGCGATATCGGCTTCAGTCCAGCACCAGCAGTGGAGCATGAAACTTTGACAATGCCAGCCGCTCGTCCTGGCGAAACGTCAGAAAAATCATCAGAAGAATGTCGGCCTCTGAACCCGAGACAGAAACCAACAGGCACTTTGTCAGCAAGTAGCCACGTAAGCCGTAACATTATTATCGATCATGCTAGCACAGTCATTAAACCGCTGTTGGTGTAATGATGGTCGTCATCACTATATCCTCTACCACAAGTGTAAAAACTGCAATATTCATTTCCATGATCACTATTCTCGGGGAAGTAACGAAATTGCATACCGTCATCAGTTCAAAACTGTTAAGGCTTAAGTGGCCAGTTGTTGACAGACTGCCCATTTGCTTCTGTCTCGTGTTCTTCGGCCGACGTTCGTCTGATGATTTTACTGACGTTTCGCTAGCGCAAGTGGCTGGCATTGTCAAAGCTTCACCCTCCATTGCCGGTGGTGGACTCGAGCCGAGCTCGCGGCCACAGACTACACTCCTGGAAATGGAAAAAAGAACACATTGACACCGGTGTGTCAGACCCACCATACTTGCTCCGGACACTGCGAGAGGGCTGTACAAGCAATGATCACACGCACGGCACAGCGGACACACCAGGAACCGCGGTGTTGGCCGTCGAATGGCGCTAGCTGCGCAGCATTTGTGTATCGCCGCCGTCAGTGTCAGCCAGTTTGCCGTGGCATACGGAGCTCCATCGCAGTCTTTAACACTGGTAGCATGCCGCGACAGCGTGGACGTGGAGTTGACGGACTTTGAGCGAGGCCGTATAGTGGGCATGCGGGAGGCCGGGTGGACGTACCGCCGAATTGCTCAACACGTGGGGCGTGAGGTCTCCACAGTACATCGATGTTGTCGCCAGTGGTCGGCGGAAGGTGCACTTGCCCGTCGAACTGGGACCGGACCGCAGCGACGCACGGATGCACGCCAAGACCGTAGGATCCTACGCAGTGCCGTAGGGGACCGCACCGCCACTTCCCAGCAAATTAGGGACACTGTTGCTCCTGGGGTATCGGCGAGGACCATTCGCAACCGTCTCCATGAAGCTGGGCTACGGTCCCGCTCACCGTTAGGCCGTCTTCCGCTCACGCCCCAACATCGTGCAGCCCGCCTCCAGTGGTGTAGCGACAGGCGTGAATGGAGGGACGAATGGAGACGTGTCGTCTTCAGCGATGAGAGCCGCTTCTGCCTTGGTGCCAATGATGGTCGTATGCGTGTTTGGCGCCGTGCAGGTGAGCGCCACAACCAGGACTGCATACGACCGAGGCACACAGGGCCAACACCCGGCATCGTGGTGTGGGGAGCGGTCTCCTACACTGGCCGTACACCTCTGGTGATCGTCGAGTGGACACTGAATAGTGCACGGTACATCCAAACCGTCATCGAACCCATCGTTCTACCATTCCTAGACCGGCAAGGGAACTTGCTGTTCCAACAGGACAATGCACGCCCGCATGTATCCCGTGCCACCCAACGTGCTCTAGAAGGTGTAAGTCAACTACCCTGGCCAGCAAGATCTCCGGATCTGTCCCCCATTGAACATGTTTGGGACTGGATGAAGCGTCGTCTCACGCGGTCTGCACGTCCAGCACGAACGCTGGTCCAACTGAGACGCCAGGTGGAAATGGTATGGCAAGCCGTTCCACAGGACTACATCCATCATCTCGACGATCGTCTCCATGGGAGAATAGCAGCCTGCATTGCTGCGAAAGGTGGATATACACTGTACTAGTGCCGACATTGTGCATGCTCTGTTACCTGTGTCTATCTGCCTGTGGTTCTGTCAGTGTGATCATGTGATGTATCTGACCCCAGGAATGTGTCAATAAAGTTACTCTTCCTGGGACAATGAATTCAAGGTGTTGTTATTTCAATTTTCAGGAGTGTATATGTACCTGGCGCGCCAACGTCCGAGTGCTTCTCCGCGGTCATTTCCGGTGCGGTTCTCCTCTTGCTACCTGCGACGGTCGTTCGGTGCAGTACGGGAAGCCAGGATCCGTTTACCTTAAAGCCTTCCTCTTTCTGTTGAAGCTGTTCCCGTGTTAGTGTATTTCTACAGCGTCCCTAAACGAGCGGGTGTGATAGTGCTTCTCTACAGCAAGAATTTCCGTGTCGGAGAATTTTATTATATGGTCGGTCTCACTCAGCGCGTGCTCTGCCACAGTCGATTTCTCCACCTGCCCCAACCTGCAATGTCGCTTATGTTCTTGGATCCTGGTGTTGATTTATTCTCCAGTCATTCCCAGATAAACGTTTCCCCATGTGCATGGTAAGCGGTACATTCCCGACATTGCAGTGGGTCCCTTTTATCTTTTGCCGATCTAAGACACTCTTTGATTTTCCTTGTCGGTTTGAAAATTGTCTTTACGCCGTGTTTGTGCAATACACGGCCGATTATGTCCGTCACTCTGGGAACGTATGGCAGAAAGGCCGTACCCAACATTTCTTTCCTTGATTTCTTACTTCGCCGAGTGTTTGGTGCTGTTACACTTCTAATATAATTTGTGAAGTACCCATTGCTCCTCAGAACACTTTCCAGATGTTGCATTTCGCGTTTGCGGTACTGCGGCTCACATATTCGTCCTGTTCGCGTAGTATGAATCATGCCTCTTTTCTGGCTCTGGTAGTGGTTTGATAGTTAGTGCAGGTATCGGTCCGTGTGTGTCGGTTTTCGGTACGCGCTATGTCCCAGGTTTTCACCGTCCCTTGTGACCAGCACGTCTAGAAATAGTTTTTTTCCTTTTCTACTTCCATGGTAAATTTTAAGTTGGTGTGGAGGCTATTCAAGTGACTTAGGAAGTCACCGAGCTGTTCTTCACCATGGCTCCACACAACGAAAGTGTCATCGACGTACCTGTACCACACTTCAGGTTTACAAGTCGCCGAGTCCAGGCACTGTTTAGAGAAGCTGTAGAAATACACAAACACGGGAACAGCTTCAACAAGAAAGAGAAAAGCGTTAAGGTAAACGGGCCCTGGCTTCCCGTACTGCAGCGAACGGCCGTCGCAGGTAGCAAGAGGAGAACCGCACCGGAAATGACCGCGGAGAAGCCCTCGGACGTTGGCGCGCCAGGTACATATAGTCTGCGGCCGCGAGCTCGGCTCCAGTTCACCACCGGCGATGGAGGGTGAAGCTTTGACAATGCCAGCCACTCGTGCTGGCGAAACGTCAGTAAAAGCATCAGACGAACGTCGGCCGAGGAACCCGAGGCAGAAGCAAATAGGCAGTTCGTCATCAGTTCCTCTGCCAATATATTGTTGGGTGTTCGTGAACACGTCTATGAAAGCCCCAACCTAATCAACAGCACTACAGCAACACATCAGCTACCAAAAACATAATCGTCACCTATACCTTAGCAGCCGTCAGAATCAGTAGAGTTCGCTATGCCACGCACGAGGTCTACAATCACAGAGACGTCCCACGGGATCTCACTCAAGAAAGTACGCAGGCCCCTGTGTGGCGCGCCCAGCGCACGCGACCTCTGGGATACGGCGTCACGGCAGTGAATTAGACTTGCAAAATAATAACAGGCTGTCTGCGTGTAATAGCTGCGAGCCGGCCCACCCACACTGAGGGGTTCAAGTTACGACCCGGCCGCCCTCGCGGAAATGGGAACGCGTAAACTAAGCGACATTACATTGTACTAGCTGTGGGGACAAGTTGAAGGACTAGGGCTGTCCAAAAGTAAGCTGCCTCAGAATAGTTAGTGCAATGCCTGACAAAAAAGTGGAACTCCCAGCAGAAGTGGTCGGAAGTCAGTATAACCTTGCACCCGTAAACACCATCGGCGGTTAGGCAGGTTGAAACGTCACAGGTTTACGCTTCATTTAACTAACTCATTAATTTCAACATGTTTAATAAATCATTTTACGCCGAGAGCGTCCTTTCAATGTTTCGTCTAGCTAATTAACCTCTGGATTCAAGGATGCTTCCGTGTATATTTTTTCTTCAGTTGGTGTCACACCTTCTCTCTCAGCCTTTGAACCCGTGGTGTATGTGGATGGATAAACGTAATTATGCATGGAATATATAGTAATTTGTGTTAGTCAAAGATGGTAGCAGTAGGGTAGTTTGGCACCAACATAACAACTTGAGCAGATTCGGCAGAGGGTTCGTGATTCCAAAGATAGTTGGGATGAGCAGGGCAGAGTTTTTAAGGTTGGTTGTCACTGAGGTCTTACCCCCATAACCAGTTTTTTTGAACGGTTGGAGGTTGGTCCTGGAACGCGCCATGTTAGGACACTCTGGGGCCGCCGATTGAACGAGACGGACGCAGGGGTGCGGCGCTCGTGAGCGCTTCGAGAAAAGTTATTCATAATATAGGTTTTTTGGGGTAACATTGATCAGGAAATATGTTCGGGTGTGAATTAATACCGGGAAACGTTCAGCGATATTTCATTTCTAGAAATTTTTCAGATTAATGTGTTTCAACTTGCGGATTTGGGCGCGAGGTGGTTGAGGGCATGAACGAACGGTTCTTGTTCTTAGGTCAGTAGCGGATAGGTTCATTAATGTTTCATTTGTTGCATAGTTTAGTTCTGGATACAAGCAATATAAATTTTTCATGGTTCAACGGTTTATTTTACTCGTTTCTTTGTTGTCGAACTTGGCCACGTGTTGCCAGCATTCATGACGGTAGTAACTGGATTTGCCTTTCGTTAATCTTCGCATGTATAATGTGCAGTCATGAAGCCTGGGCTGGTTTGCTCACGTTGCATTGCGGTTGCGTAATACGCGGATTGAACATGAACTTATCCGCATGGTAGTGCGTGTGTAGTAACCCAAGTAATGTTTGAGAGAGTGAAAGGTAATGTTTTTCCCTACTCCGCGCATTAAAATGGTGTGACAAAAACTAACATCCATTTTTACCCAGTTTAATGATTAGTAGATGTGACTGGCGACGAAGTGTTGTCTATGTTTCCGGTATGACAAGATGCAAGAGATAGTGAATGCTTCACAAAGGTTTTGTCACTGAGAGTGGTCTTTTCTTAAATACACTCCTGGAAATGGAAAAAAGAACACATTGACACCGGTGTGTCAGACCCACCATACTTGCTCCGGACACTGCGAGAGGGCTGTACAAGCAATGATCACACGCACGGCACAGCGGACACACCAGGAACCGCGGTGTTGGCCGTCGAATGGCGCTAGCTGCGCTGCATTTGTGCACCGCCGCCGTCAGTGTCACCCAGTTTGCCGTGGCATACGGAGCTCCATCGCAGTCTTTAACACTGGTAGCATGCCGCGACAGCGTGGACGTGGAGTTGACGAACTTTGAGCGAGGCCGTATAGTGGGCATGCGGGAGGCCGGGTGGACGTACCGCCGAATTGCTCAACACGTGGGGCGTGAGGTCTCCACAGTACATCGATGTTGTCGCCAGTGGTCGGCGGAAGGTGCACGTGCCCGTCGACCTGGGACCGGACCGCAGCGACGCACGGATGCACGCCAAGACCGTAGGATCCTACGCAGTGCCGTAGGGGACCGCACCGCCACTTCCCAGCAAATTAGGGACACTGTTGCTCCTGGGGTATCGGCGAGGACCATTCGCAACCGTCTCCATGAAGCTGGGCTACGGTCCCGCACACCGTTAGGCCGTCTTCCGCTCACGCCCCAACATCGTGCAGCCCGCCTCCAGTGGTGTGGCGACAGGCGTGAATGGAGGGACGAATGGAGACGTGTCGTCTTCAGCGATGAGAGTCGCTTCTGCCTTGGTGCCAATGATGGTCGTATGCGTGTTTGGCGCCATGCAGGTGAGCGCCACAATCAGGACTGCATACGACCGAGGCACACAGGGCCAACACCCGGCATCATGGTGTGGGGAGCGATCTCCTACACTGGCTGTACACCTCTTGTGATCGTCGAGGGGACACTGAATAGTGCACGATACATCCAAACCGTCATCGAACCCATCGTTCTACCATTCCTAGACCGGCAGGGGAACTTGCTGTTCCAACAGGACAATGCACGTCCGCATGTATCCCGTGCCACCCAACGTGCTCTAGAAGGTGTAAGTCAACTACCCTGGCCAGCAAGATCTCCGGATCTGTCCCCCATTGAGCATGTTTGGGACTTGATGAAGCGTCGTCTCACGCGGTCTGCACGTCCAGCACGAACGCTGGTCCAACTGAGGCGCCAGGTAGAAATGGCATGGCAAGCAGTTCCACAGGACTACATCCAGCATCTCTACGATCGTCTCCATGGGAGAATAGCTGCCTGCATTGCTGCGAAAGGTGGATGTACACTGTACTAGTGCCGACATTGTGCATGCTCTGTTGCCTGTGTCTATGTGCCTGTGGTTCTGTCAGTGTGGTCATGTGATGTATCTGACCCCAGGAATGTGTCAATAAAATTTCCCCTTCTTGGGACAATGAATTCACGGTGTTTTTTATTTCAATTTCCAGGAGTGTATAATAGATTTCACATATGTTTTGTCACAGACAGTAATAGTTTCCTTAAATATAATCGAAATAAATCAGAATGATAATTGAAATTCTCTCTTAGCGTTATTCAGTATCCTTCATCCATACCACTGAGATAATGACTATATTCTATGAATTTTCAATCCAGGCATATCCATTGTATGCATTATGCACTTTTATATATATATATATATATATATATATATATATATATATAAAGAAAGTGTTACAGTCCCTAATGTGCACGTATTGTCCCATGGCCATTCACCGATGTTGCGTTATCCGTTGCTTCATTTTTAATAATGCTATCTTTTCTAGCGGGTTTGATTACCCGTATCTCAATTTATCGGGCCTAATTGAAAGAATTAGGCACATAGAGGTAGAAATGGGAACCATGGAGCACTGCTTCCGCTTATATTAAAGGGAGATACTTCTTACGTGAAAACTAATCAGCATAACAAGCGATGAGTAGACTTTCAAAGTGATTAAAGTTACCATTGTCTGTGGCATGTAAGATAGCCACCAGACTACATTAGTACTATTCGTGTTTAGTGTTGTTACCAGGCATTGTATGGTGCATAAGGGACATGAACGGTGTCAATAGCTATATGATCACTTTTAAGGCCACGAAGATATGACGTACTCATGTGGGACAGTGCTACCAGTACCTTAAAGAGTTCTAAAGGAGCCACGCTGTGGGTATCCATTTACATATAAGGGTCTCCATTTTGCCTTGTTGGTCCGATCGCGCAATATCCAGATTTGTGAGGATTTCGGATATGTCAGTGGCCCGATGGTGCACTGCATGGGAACGTGATGGCAGGTATACTCGCCGTCAAGGTTCCGGTCGGCCAAGGCTGTCCACCACGAGGGATGATCACCGTATCGAGCACCAAGGACATCGAAGCTCCTTCACAACTGCTGGCAATTCTGAGAGACCAGTAGCATCTGGACAAGGAAATTACAGTCCAATGTGTAGGTTACCGTTAACACCGCTACACAAATGGCTGCGTTTGGAGTTGTGTCGTGAATGGGAATGATACACAGCTGATGAATGGCATCGCATTGAGTTCAGCGATGAATCTAAATTATGTGCTACACCAGATGAGTATCGTCGTCGAGTAAGGCGGCCACTTCGAGAGGGGTCCTGTTCTTCCAATGTTTTGGTGTGGCACAGAGTTGCTGCTCCTGGTGCGGGGAGATATCTGGTATGACTTCAGATCACAGTTACTAGTGATTGAGGGAACTGTTGAGAAAAGGTACTACACATATGTCCTGCGTCCTCTTGTTTTGGCTGTCACGCTGCAGTACCATGGTGACGCTTTTCATTAGGATTCTGAATTCCGTCGCTATTCTAATGAAGAATAATTGCTAGTAGTAAAATGGAAACAATCTCCGTCACAGACGGGCCAGTTGTCGGGACCGACCGACTGTCGTGTCGTCCTCAGCTAGTGGCGTCATCCGGATGCGTGGGATCGACGCTCCGCTCTTCCGACCATTGTCGGTTTTTCAGATCCTGGAGCACCTCTTCTTGTTCAAGTTGTTCCTCAGCTGTCCTCACGAGTCTGAGTGCACCAGGTACAGCCCTTCCACCAAGGAAAAATCCATGGTAAATCAGTTACGGACGCAGACCTACCAGTAGCTCTTATGTACGAAACACATTCTTCGGTATGTTAAGGTAAGCTCAATGAATGTCTTAGTTCACAAGGACTGTAGTTACTGATATAGTTCAAACTGACTCAAAAACTTTATCAGACAAAGCGGTAATTTACACTTACACATCAGATTTACAATTTCTTTAAGCTGAAGGTGGTCCATTCCTTTCTATCGCCTTCTATTGCTATCTTTTCAGTCGTCTGGTTAAAAACCTCCCTTTTCTGTATGCTGCTGCTGACAATTTTAGTGAATATGATAGCAACACACGGGTCTCAACGCTATCGGACTGATTTGTAATGTCCAATTTTTAACGTAAGCTGTTCCGGCGTAACAAGTGCTGGCACGACGCTCAAGAACGGGGGAGCAGAGAGGGCTGTGAGACGAGGTCATCCAGTAGTGCGCTGACGGACCCCTCTCTAGTACAGATGCTCACTCGTGTCCTTTAACACCAGGGCCGGCCAAACGCTGCACAGTGTGCAGACGTGCGGAAGTGCTGCACATGTGCGCACTTGTGCGACAGCGACGTCTGTTATTAGACATGTGTGCTAAATGAACGGCAGCGGCTCCACTTCCCTGTGAAACAAGCAAGAGCGCAACATACCCAGACCCGTTTGCACCTGCTGACCGTAACCTTAACAGACAAGTACTGAGAAATGGCAAGTACTGTGAAAAAGCAAAGGACAGGAGATCTATGTTCTCAGACGTAGAAAAATGCCTGGGAACTGCAATTCTTTTTTGTAACCGTTAGTGAAAACTCACAGTGTTTGCTGTGCCGCCGAATAATAGGCGGCCAGCGTAAGTTTTCAATTGAAAGACATTGCAATACATATCACAAAGTCAAGTGTAGTGTACTCAACAGTGAAGAACGGCAAGCAAAATTAAATGTCCTTAAGAAAATAGATGAGATACAACACCTCGATTTTACTGTACGTCAAAGTAACTGATACTTCTTGAACTCTTAGTTTCTTGTGTTACATTTATATCTGTTTTACTGTACGCTGTACAATGTACTGTTTTCAATTTTCCAGAATGACAACCACACTAAATCTTCACTGCGAGCAAGTTTTAAAATCGCATTAAGAATTGCACAATCTGGGAAACCCTTTCCCGAAGGGAAGTTTGTGAACGGGTGTCTGATTGATGCTGCAGAACGTGTGTCCCACGAAAGGTAGCAGGTTTCAAAAAATCAGTCTATCCAAACAAACAGTGACAAGACGTATCAGTGCTATGGCCGGTGATCTGCACAGGCAGCTAATAAATAAGGCGAAATACTTTGTTGCTTTCTCTGTTGCGCTCGATGAAGCAACAGATCTTACAGATACAGCCCAGGTTGTGATATACATACGAGGTGTCGATAACGCACTTTGTGTAACAGAGGGGCGACGTCTGCGCGCAGAAACATGCACTACATGAAAGCTGACGGCTGCGGCGTGCACGCTGTGACCCGGAAGCTGCACATGTGCAAGAGCACCGCACGCGTGCAGAATTTCTGACTGGCCCTGTATAACACTGTAGTGCCCTTAGTGGCATATTTATACAATGTTATTTATTCAGGTGGAAAATGTTTTAATTGTGGTTTTAATGTTTTGACTAGAGCGATGTCGCTCAAACTTCCTTTTAGCCACATGTAAGGTAACAGTTTCTCTGAAAAAGGCGCCCCTAGTTGCCGTTGAAAACTAGTTAAAGAATTTTAAGTTCTTTTTGCAAACGGTTGGCTGAAAATTTGTGATATTTTAATAAAATTCTTGAATGAAAGAAAAAATGTTGAAATTAATGTAATCAGACTTCGATACTGAAGAAGGTATTTTCTTGTCAAAAGAGCACAAATGAATCTCGAATCTTTTGGACATTGGAAAATCCGGTTCCAAACCTTTGAAGACAGGCACTGAAAATCATAAACAGCAAATGTAATAAAATTTTAAAAAATATGTATGTGAGATCGTATGGGACTTAACTGCTAAGGTCATCAGTCCCTAAGCTTACACACTACTTAACCTAAATTATCCTAAGGACACACACACACACACACACACACACACACACACACACCACACACACACACACACACACACACACACACACATGCCTGAGGGAGGACTCGAACCTCCGCCAGGACCAGCCGCACAGTCCATGACTGCAGCACCTGAGACCGCTCGGCTAATCCCACGCGGCCATATGTAATCCGAAAATGTTATTCAGATATGGTATTTCATATGGTGTTATGGAATTAAATATAGTTAGATAATTAAATTTTAATTTATTATTCCGTAATCAGGCTGCAGGCGACACAAAATTTACATGGTGCTTCTTCCACGATTAGACAGGGAAGGGTGATTTAAGTACGCGAGTGACGAGTGACGTTAAAACATAAACTGATAAAAACTAGTAAAGTAGCCAATGGATAGCCAGAAAAAGAATTTTGTGACGTATTTTAATTTAGCTTTAAAAAGTAATTCTGTAACACCATTACATTATAATTCCACTCAAAGATACTACGAGGTGCATTCAAGTTCTAAGGCCTCCGATTTTTTTTCTCCGGACTGGAAAGAGATAGAAACATGCGCATTGTTTTAAAATGAGGCTGCGCTCATTTTCAATACGTCCCAGAGATGGCAGTACCGTACGGCAGATGGAATTTTACCGCCAGCGGCGAGAATGAGAACTGTTTTAAATACTTAAAATGGCGACGTTTTCCTTACTTGAACAGAGTGCAATCATTCGTTTTCTGAATTTACGTGGTGTGAAACCAATTGAAATTCATCAAAAGTTTAAGGAGACATGTGGTGATGGAGTTATGGATGTGTCGAAAGTGCGTTCGTGGGTGCGACAGTTTAATGAAGGCAGAAAATCGTGTGACAACAAACCGAAACAACCTCGGGCTCGCACAAACCGGTCTGACGACGTGATCGAGAAAGTGGAGAGAATTGTTTTGGGGGATCGCAGATTGACTGTTGAACAGCTCGCCTCCAGAGTTGGCATTTCTGTGAGTTCTGTGCACACAATCCTGCATGACGACCTGAAAATGCGAAAAGTGTCATCCAGGTGGGTGCCACGAATGCTGACGGACGATCACATGGCTTCCCGTGTGGCATGTTGCCAAGCAATGTTGACGCGCAACGACAGCATGAATGGGACTTTCTTTTCGTCGGTTGTGACAATGGATGAGACGTGGATGCCATTTTTCAAACCAGAAACAAAGTGTCAGTCAGCTCAATGGAAGCACATAGATTCACCGCCACCAAAAATATTTCGGGTGACTGCCACTGCTGCAAAAATGATGGTGTCCATGTTCTGGGACAGCGAGGGCGTAATCCTTACCCATTGCGTTCCAAAGGGCACTACGGTAACAGGTGCATCCTACGAAAATGTTTTGAAGAACAAATTCCTTCCTGAACTGCAACAAAAACGTCCGGGAAGGGCTGCGCGTGTGCTGTTTCACCAAGACAACGCACCCGCACATCGAGCTAACGTAACACACCAGTTTCTTCGTGATAACAACTTTGAAGTGATTCCTCATGCTCCCTACTCACCTGACCTGCCGCCTAGTGACTTTTGGCTCTTTCCAACAATGAAAGACACTCTACGTGGCCGCACATTCACCAGCCGTGCTGCTATTGCCTCAGCGATTTTCCAGTAGTCAAAACAGACTCCTAAAGAAGCCTTCGCCGCTGCCATGGAATCATGGTGTCAGTGTTGTGAAAAATGTGTACGTCTGCAGGGCGATTACGTCGAGAAGTAACGCCAGTTTCATCGATTTCGGGTGAGTAGTTAATTAGAAAAAAAATCGGAGGCCTTTGAATTTGAATGCACCTCGTATTAGCTCCAGTAAAGTAATACAATCAGCCAATAACTGCTTTTTGACTGAACAAGAATATTTGTAACGGTAAGGATATGTGGTAACAGACTGCAGTAAGATCAGCACTGTTGTAAATCACCACCACACGTACACCTTCGGTCCAGGAAGTTCTAACCCTGATTTCATTCCTGGCATATAAGCAAGTCAGAGCAGTGGCTGCGGTGGCAGCTTGAACAAACAACTGTAAACAACAGAGGTCGTTCCGAATGGTCACTTGTGAGCAGGCAGTGTTACATAGTGAATGTGCGACCGTAGACTACCATCGTTATCCTCCCACAAAATGCAGAGGAGCAAAGAATTGAACATCTCTAAATCAAGTGTTCAAGTATGGAATTTTCACGCTGCAGCGGAGTGTGCGCTGATATGGAACTACCTGGCACATTAAAACAGTGTGCCAGACTGAAACTCAAACTCGGGGCCTCTGCTTTTCGCGGGCAAGTGCTCTACCGACTGAGTTACCCAAGCACGACTCATGTCCCGTACTCCCAGCCTTAATTCTGTTAATATCTTGTCTCCTACCTCCCAAACTTCACGGAAACTTACCTGCAAACCTTGCGGAACTAGCACTCCTGAAAGAAAGGATATTGTGGAGACATGGCTCAGCCACAGCCTGGGGGATGTTTCCAGAGTGAAATTTTCACTCTGCAGCTGAGTGTGAGCTGATATGAAACTTCCTATGTACTGGACCGAGTCTCGAACTCGGGACATTTGCCTTTCGCAAGAAACGTTCGAGGAAGAGCTTCTGTGAGGTTTGGAAGGTAGGGAACGAGAAACTGGCAGAATCAGGACTGTGCGGACGGGGGGTGAGTCGTGCTTGGGTAGCTCAAGCGATACAGCACTTGCTCGCGAAAGGCAAAGGTCCCTTGTTCGAGCCTCGGTCCGGTACACAGTTTTAATCTGCCAGAGAGTTTCAAGTGTTCAAGTCATTCTCCAGAATGTATCAAGAAAAGAAAAGTGTGTGCAAGGTTTTGTCCGCACGCCCCGACTCCTGAACAAAAAACAACGATGCATGGACGCCTACCACGACTTGATTAAAATTAAAAACATCGACATTTCTCTTCGGGAAACAATCATCATGAGTGACGAGCCTTTGTGTTACCATGCGAACCTACAATAAAACGGCAAAGTGCAGAATGGATTTCTGATGATTCGCCAAGATCTAACAAGGGAGACTCCCCATTGCACCCCCCTCAAATTTAGTGGTGAGATGGCCCAGTGCATTGCCCGTCAAAAACTGAACACAAATCAAGCAGGAAAACAGGAAGAAGGTGTACTGAACTGTGAAAAAAGAAGATAAATAGAAACAAGAGGACGGTCCAAGCTCAAGATATGCAACATCAAGCATATTTGTACAACCACGGCGTAGTAATTATGCGCCCACGGTGTTGAATTTCGAATAGGGAGATGCATGTTTAAAACGTCCATCGTGCACCCCGCCCCTCTTTTGTTTTAAACGAAATTATGAACTGTCCGTCCGGCCATTGACGCGTCTGTTCGCTGTATTCAGATTTGTGGCTGTGTAAGGAAGGGACCTGCAGGCGTTAGTACCTCCCACTTGCTCTACACAAGTACCAGATGTCATCATTCTCGCGTTCCGTTTTGGAAGTTTTCACTCTTCAATTCATTTGTCGTAACTTAGTTCACATCCGTTTATTTGTTATTTTTATTTTCGTGAGAGGAGGTCTATGCATCATCTCGTCTGCTCTCAATATTCACCACATTTACTAGCGACGTATATACGAGGGTTGTCCAGAAAGTAAGTTCCGGTTGTTCGCGAAATGGACACCACAGTGAAAACCCAATGAAGCTTTGCACAGATGTGTTGGGTAGTGTCTCTAGTACGACCATCGATCACATTAAGGTGCTCTTTTCAGTTGTGAGCGCACTGTGAGCGAGTAAAGGTGCCTAGAGCAACGATGTCTCCCGTCAAGTAGGGGCGCCCGCTGACAGGCTTCGCCTTCATGGCTGTAGCCCACGCACTTCCTTCTTCATGGCAATTCTCAGCCGCACACTGTAGGGGCAGTGACGACGCTCCTGGTCACCCACAACACAGACCTAACTGGCTCGTCCTGAGTACCATCTCTGTTCACATGAAACAGGGTGCAGGGCAGGCTACGCGCTGTAGACCAGCGTAGAGAATTATCGGAAAGCACAGGCGGCTGCCTTCTATGACGAAGGCGTTGGAAATTTGGTGCAACGCTCCGACAGTAAGTGGAAGCGACGACTATGTAGAGAAGTATCTGGGAAGTGTAGCTAACTCATGCAAATGAAATGTTTCTGATTTTCACTGTTGTTTCCATTTAGCGACCGATCGGAACTTACTTTCTGGACAACCCTCGTGTATTCTTACCATATAACTCATATTCTATAACCAGTGCATAGCATGACAGTTGCCGAGATTACAGAAGGTGGACAGGCACGTCAATGAGCGGACGGTAAGCTCATAGTTTTGTGAAAAAAAAGTGGGGCACGAGGGAGATTTGAACACGCACCACCAACTTCGCAGTCCAGTACCGTGAAAACACAACCACGACGCCTCAGTTCTTGCAGTTCGTTCGATGTAGCACATCTTAAGCTTCGATCGTTCACTGTTTCTATTTTGCTTTTTATTCACTGTTCCGTACACTTTTCTTCTGTTTTCATGCTTGATCTGTGTTCAGTTTTGTGACGGGCTATCCACTAGACCATTTTACCGCTAAACTCGAGAGGGGTGCATTGGAGAGTTTCTCTTGGAAGAAAATCCGAATGTTACGCTCGAGTTTAACAATATCTAGAGTAAGACATTTTCTGACAGATTCTCAAGGTTACGTAGATGTTCTCAGTGAGTAGAAACTGTGTAGAACATATGAAGCATTAATGCCATAGTCTTAACTTTTCTCCATTTTTTACTAATCCAGTCTCGAAACTCTTTGTACTGAGTGGGTACACTGTGAATTCGTTGCTTCTCTCTTTTAACAAGCCATAACAGGTACCTGGATATTGGTATCTGCGGCCAATGGTTGCTAAGTGTTTGTGAAGAATTCCATTTCTCATTTTTTGTCTACTTCGTTGAACACACAGCTGGAATCGTGAAGTATGTTTTCACTTAATCATGGCACGAACTGTTCGATTTTTTTCACATCTGACTACGAATAATGTTAATTTTTTTGTGTTTTGTGTTTGCATCGTGATTTACGTATTCAAGTACAACACATTTTAAACAAGTCGCTGAACGTCACGGTCGTTATCAAATTACACCAACTGGAGCGAGTCGCAAACGCGTTTGGATTATTTTATTTAATTGATGTAATCGATGTCACGAAACCTCGCCGAACTTCATGTAATTGCCTTGCAGTTTCCTCCATGCAGTACATATTCATTTGTACGTCACGATATTCGGGACATATGATCAGATCCTTTGAAAAAGGCCATGGCTAGTTTCTATCCCCATCAATTCTCTGTCCAAGCTTGTTCGCCGGCTCTAAATATTGTATCGTCAACAGGACATTTATTGAAGAAAAAAGTCAATGAGCGCGTAGTGCACTATAATTACCTGCGCCGGCCGCTGTGGCCGAGCGGCTCTCGGCTCTTCAGTCCCGAACCACGCAGCTGCTACGGTCGCAGGTTCGAATCCTGGCTCCGGCATGGATGTGTGTGATGTCCTTAGAGCCATTTCAACCGTTTATAATTACGTGAGATCTACATTTTAAGTCATATAAACCATTAAACCTGGCATTGTTCTCGTCAGTGCTTCCCATACAATCTACATCACTTACCTATATATATATATATATATATATATATATATATATATATATATATATATATATATATATATATATATATATATATATAAGTTTAATTTAAATCGGTTTAAGTTATTGAAAATCATGAAAACTGCTTCTAATGTAATAAACATTTGTAACACGCACAGAACGAAATAAGTTAAATTTAATGGAGACAAGAGTTGCTATAGCAATGAAATTATTCTACGAAATACGTTTGAAAGAAGTACACTCAGATTGACTACTGCCAGTTCCAAGAGAGGCATATGTGATTTGGTGTACTGGTTTCAGTTTCTCACAGCAATAATCTCCACATCGGTTACTGTATGCAACTGAAAGTAAGTGATCATTCGTGACCGTTTTGACGTTGCGTTGGATGGTAAATACTAACTTCACACTATTTGGCGATGACTTTAGTCTCGTCCAACAGTGAAACATTTTAGAGTTGGAAATTAAGAACACTGCCAGCACTAATCTAAAACGATATCCAAAACAATATACAAACAAAAACTACTTAACATAAAGCTTTCGGTTTTCCAGGAAAGTTAGTTAGCATCCGTAATTTAGCATCAGATAGTGTAGAAAGAGACAATACTGACCCTACGTTTCGTCTTAGAAGGCGGGTTAAAGAAAGGCAAAACCAAAGTTTATAGATTTTGCAGAATTAGATAAAGCTTTTGAAAATGTTTAAACGTACTCAGTGATGTTCTGAAGGTAAAGGAAACGAGATGTTACTAACAATGCGTATAGAAATGTGATGATGATAATGAAACACCCAGTTCCCGGGCGGAGAAAATCCCCGACCCGGGAGGGAATCTAACCCTGGACCCCGTGATCCAGAGGCAGCAACGCAAACCACTTGATCAAGAGCAGCGGACTAGAAATGTGACTTCAGCCATGTCGAAGAGAAGGTACTGAGAAAGATTTGTAACTTATTTTATTCAATGAATACATTGAGTAAGCGGCAAAGGAACCCAGTGGGAAATCTGGAGAAGGAATTAAAGTTCAGGGACAAGAGAAAAATCACCCCAACTTCCCACATCTAGGGCGCACGTCTTGTCTTTTCGCGTTTTCTTGAATTATATTTACTGAATCATTTAGGTACGGATATCTGTATTTTGAGTGTGCATACAACGTTTCTACAATCAAATTACTTACTGCGCTATGAGCCCGCGGTAGTTTCTAGCTGAAGTCGTAGAGGTTTAACGTTGAGTAGTGACGACAACAAAGGTCAAAGCTGAAGGCATTTCAGCTTCTTGCTTTTTTATTGCATGATGCTGCGAGCGCTGCTTCTTTTCTATAAAATCAGCCTCGGAGACAGCGGGATGCATTTGACCTTTGACATCTCTTAACCTTTAACGAGACGCAGCAGACTAAATAGCTTCTTTACTTTCCACAATCACTGTGTGCACAGAACGTGTACAACGAAACAAGCACACTACACGATACCAATAAACGCCTAATGGATTACCAGTGGCTTAGTTACAATTGTTGCGTATAATTCAAACTGTCCTGGTGTAATAGAATTCTACTAAAGTCCCCGCTCTTTTCAGGAATCCCAGGTAGATCTTATCGAATGCTTCAGAAGGAATGCCCCTTTTTACATTATAACCTAACTTTTCGCTAAATAAAAGTTGCTTCTGACGTAACAGACTAAAGATTTCTATCCTGTACTAAATTTGTTTTTGAAATTATGTTTCTGTTTTCATATCGATCTGTTTACTTGTGGTTATTTTATCATCAGTGTGGGTCAAGCTTTCGCACTTGGTATCTCTTTTAGGAATTAATCTTAGCCCTACTAATTTGTTTTTAAAATGAAGCACTGAATCTAATCCTCCCGTAAATATGCCTCTTAAGGGAGTACATGTAAGGACCTAAAGCAAAATCAGAGCAGATTAAAGTGACTTTGTAATAGTCGCACATTAGTGCATATTAGGTGAACATTTGTATTTTATGCAGGAAAGGAATACAATGCATCACGTCTTAAACCATGCGTGTCCTTCAACGGACCACGTGACTCTACATCACTACACACCGCAAAAGCCGGAAAAAACAATCCTGCATTTATAGTAACACCCACAATATCGATCCGTCCACGATAGCGCGCGATACTAACACGTTCCAGAAAGCCGACTGCGAAACTGCTATTTTGGGGGAGGAGGGGTCATATCTCGGGTGCTATTTATCACAGTAACCATTTGTATACCTATCCCAAGAATGGGCATTCTGTAGCTATCTTACTGTATAATGTCTCAGGACGAATGGCACCAATTTTGAAGATGGCCACCTCTATAATTTCTGTTTATGATAGATCGTCGAAATTTTTACCATACGGTCTGAAGATGATATTCTTGGGGAACTTCGAAACCTTTCTCGGTATCGTTATCTATTACCGTGATTCAGAGTTTCAAAATTACAGTAATTTTGCAGAAAACCACAAAAGACAATTTTTAGTCATTTTTCACAGTAGGCTACAATTATCTAAATAACTAAACGTAGCAAGTAGCTCAAATTTTAACTGCATATTTTTTAGACATTCCTCTTGATACGGCATTTTCCCGTTTTAGAAAATGTGTACCCGCTATTAAGATACACCCGAAAAACCGCTGTTTTTGGGTATCAGAAGTACCAGTTGAGGGAATTGCCAGATCTATAATTGCTATTCACGGCAAATCATCGCAATTTTTGTCATACGTTCTTGAGATGATAATCTCGTGGGAGCTTGAAACTTTTTTCGATATATCATCCGTTACCGAGAACCAGAGCTTTAAAGTACAGGATGACAACTACTAAACTAAATGAAAAAAGACGTGAATTAGTTAGAAGCTGCGTCCTGCGCACACTTTATTCAACATGTAAACGGCACTACCAGCATTCGGATTTAGTTTATGACATGATCGATACGCTTGTTATCAATGGTCGTGATGTGGCGCAGACGAATAGCGAAATTGTGCGTGACCCGCTGAAGTATCGGTACATCTATGCTGTCGGTGACCTCCTCGGTGGCTGTATACAGCTCGGCAGTAGTTTCGTGGTTATTGATGTACTCCTTGTCATTAATACAGCACCGAAAAAGGAGTCGGATGTGTTCAGATCCGGAGAATGTGGCGGCCAATCGAGGACCATGCCAGTATCCTCTGGGTACCACGGAGCCAGAATGCGGTCCCCAAAGTGCTCCTGCAGGACATCAAAAACTCTCCTGCTTCCCGCTACGGTCGCAGGTTCGAATCCTGCCTCGGACATGGATGTGTGTGATGTCCTTAGGTTGGTTAGGTTTAAGTAGTTCTAAGTTCTAGGGGTCTGATGACCACAGATGTTAAGTCCCATAGTGCTCAGAGCCATTTGAACCATTCTCCTGCTTCGATGGGGTCATGCTCCGTATCGCATGAACCACATTTTGTCGAAATGAGGGTCACTTTGGATAATGGGGATGAAATCATCTTCCAAAAGCATGACGTATCGTTCAGTAGTCACCGTGCCATCAAGAAATATCGTACCAATTGTTCCGTGACTGGACATTGCACACAACACAGTCACCCGTTGAGGTTGCAGGGGACTGAGAATCTGCAACCTAACCATCCAAGTCAAAGTGGGACTCTTTGCTAAACCAAACCATACATGAACATACTAATTAACGATATGCACCGCGGCCAACCGTGCAGTCTGAACGTCCTCACGCAAACCGTTCAGAAGTTATAACGATTTTATTTCATGTGGTTCAATAATTGTCATCTTTCACCATGCTTATATAAGTAAAATATTCACGTAATGTTGTTGTTGTTGTTGTCTTCAGTCCTGAGACTGGTTTGATGCAGCTCTCCATGCTACTCTATCCTGTGCAAGCTGCTTCATCTCCCAGTACCTACTGCAACCTACATCCTTCTGAATCTGCTTAGTGTACTGATCTCTCGGTCTCCCTCTACGATTTTTACCCTCCACGCTGCCCTCCAATGCTAAATTTGTGATCCCTTGATGCCTCAAAACATGTCCTACCAACCGATCCCTTCTTCTAGTCAAGTTGTGCCACAAACTTCTCTTCTCCCCAATCCTATTCAATACCTCCTCATTAGTTACGTGATCTATCCACCTTATCTTCAGTATTCTTCTGTAGCACCACATTTCGAAAGCTTCTATTCTCTTCTTGTCCAAACTAGTTATCGTCCATGTTTCACTTCCATACATGGCTACACTCCAAACAAATACTTTCAGAAACGACTTCCTGATACATAAATCTATATTTGATGTTAACAAATTTCTCTTCTTCAGAAACGCTTTCCTTGCCGTTGCCAGTCTACATTTTATATCCTCTCTACTTCGACCATCATCAGTTATTTTACTTCCTAAATAGCAAAACTCCTTTACTACTTTAAGTGTCTCATTTCCTAATCTAACTCCCTCAGCATCACCCGATTTAATTTGACTACATTCCATTATCCTCGTTTTGCTTTTGTTAATGTTCATCTTATATCCTCCTTTCAAGACACTGTCCATTCCGTTCAACTGCTCTTCCAAGTCCTTTGCCGTCTCTGACAGAATTACAATGTCATCGGCGAACCTCAAAGTTTTTACTTCGTCTCCATGAATTTTAATACCTACTCCAAATTTTTCTTTTGTTTCCTTTACTGCTTGCTCAATATACAGATTGAATAACATTGGGGAGAGGCTACAACCCTGTCTCACTCCTTTCCCAACCACTGCTTCCCTTTCATGCCCCTCGACTCTTATTACTGCCATCTGGTTTCTGTACAAATTATAAATAGCCTTTCGCTCCCTGTATTTTACCCCTGCCACCTTTAGAATTTGAAAAAGAGTATTCCAGTCAACATTGTCAAAAGCTTTCTCTAAGTCTACAAATGCTAGAAACGTAGGTTTGCCTTTTCTTAATCTTTCTTCTAAGATAAGTCGTAAGGTCAGTATTGCCTCACGTGTTCCAACATTTCGACGGAATCCAAATTGATCCTCCCCGAGGTCTGCATCTACCAGTTTTTCCATTCGTCTGTAAAGAATTCGCGTTAGTATTTTGCAGCCGTGGCTTATTAAACTGATAGTTCGGTAATTTTCACATCTGTCAGCACCTGCTTTCTTTGGGATTGGAATTATTATATTCTTCTTGAAGTCTGAGGGTATTTCGCCTGTCTCATACATCTTGCTCACCAGCTGGTAGAGTTTTGTCATGACTGGCTCTCCCAAGGCCGTCAGTAGTTCTAATGGAATGTTGTCTACTCCGGGGGCCTTGTTTCGACTCAGGTCTTTCAGTGCTCTGTCAAACTCTTCACGCAGTATTGTATCTCCCATTTCGTCTTCATCTACATCCTCTTCTATTTCCATAATATTGTCCTCAAGTACATCGCCCTTGTATAAACCTTCTATATACTCCTTCCACCTTTCTGCCTTCCCTTCTTTGCTTAGAACTGGGCTGCCATCTGAGCTCTTGATATTCATACACGTGGTTCTCTTCTCTCCAAAGGTCTCTTTAATTTTCCTGTAGGCAGTATCTATCTTACCCCTAGTGAGATAAGCTTCTACATCCTTACATTTGTCCTCTAGCCATCCCTGTTTAGCCATTTTGCACTTCCTGTCGATCTCATTTTTGAGACGTTTGTATTCCTTTTTGCCTGCTTCATTTACTGCATTTTTATATTTTCTCCTTTCATCAATTAAATTCAATATTTCTTCTGTTACCCAAGGATTTCTAGCAGCCCTCGTCTTTGTACCTACTTTATCCTCTGCTGCCTTCACTACTACATCCCTCAGAGCTACCCATTCTTCTTCTACTGTATTTCTTTCCCCTATTCCTGTCAATTGTTCCCTTATGCTCTCTCTGAAACTCTGTACAACCTCTGGTTCTTTCAGTTTATCCAGGTCCCATCTCTTTAATTTCTCACATTTTTGCAGTTTCTTCAGTTTTAATCTACAGGTCATAACCAATGGATTGTGGTCAGAGTCCACATCTGCCCCTGGAAATGTCTTACAACTTAAAACCTGGTTCCTAAATCTCTGTCTTACCATTATATAATCTATCTGATACCTTTTAGTATCTCCAGGGTTCTTCCACGTATACAACCTTCTTTCATGATTCTTAAACCAAGTGTTAGCTATGATTAAGTTGTGCTCTGTGCAAAATTCTACTAGGCGGCTTCCTCTTTCATTTCTTAGCCCCAATCCATATTCACCTACTATGTTTCCTTCTCTCCCTTTTCCTACACTCGAATTCCAGTCACCCATTACTATTAAATTTTCGTCTCCCTTCACTATCTGAATAATTTCTTTTATTTCATCATACATTTCTTCTATTTCTTCATCATCTGCAGAGCTAGTTGGCATATAAACTTGTACTACTGTAGTAGGTGTGGGCTTCGTATCTATCTTGGCCACAATAATGCGTTCACTATGCTGTTTGTAGTAGCTTACCCGCATTCCTATTTTCCTATTCATAATTAAACCTACTCCTGCATTACCCCTATTTGATTTTGTGTTTATAACCCTGTAGTCACCTGACCAGAAGTCTTGTTCCTCCTGCCACCGGACTTCACTAATTCCCACTATATCTAACTTTAACCTATCCATTTCCCTTTTTAAATTTTCTAACCTACCTGCCCGATTAAGGGATCTGACATTCCACGCTCCGATCCGTAGAACGCCAGTTTTCTTTCCAGATTCAAAAGTAAATATAGTTGTAAGTAACTTAGTGAACACATGAAAGGGTTTTAGAGTCATCACAAGGGACTGGTGAAACCAAACTAAGTTTATAGTCAGTATTTTCCTTATAAATGGCTGTTCCTGTGTAATGGGTACTTCACACCTATACAAAAATGCGCAAAGTGGTATTCCAGTGAAAAAATGGGCTAAAAAGGGTCTTAAAATGCATGGATAGGATTAAAAGAGACTGCCAAACGTTCTGTAAAATTGTAAATAACGTAAATTCAATGAAATACACCCAATAGCAGTTTTTGTTTTGTTTTAAGATACAAATCTTAAGCTGGGCATCTTCTATGAATTGCCGTTGATGAGCAAAGTATCCAGAAAAAATGTTTACGCATAAGTATGTAAATTCCTGGGAGTATATAAGTAAACTGTCAAACCTTTACTGACTTACGGAATACGTTTCATACTAGCAGCACACCCTGCTGCATCAAGGAAAAGAAGGGAATTTTTCTTCGGTCAGAACATGAAAATGAGGAATATGTTCTTCTTTGCAAGACTCTGACAGAGAAATGAGACACCAGCTGTATCAATCCTCATTCCGCCTTCCTCACTAAAAGTTTTGGCATGTGAACATATTCGCATTTTTTGTGTTGAAAGAGTGTAGCAGGGAGATAGTCGTGGTGGAAGAGAAAGGAGATAGTACCAATGGCAGAGAAAGAGGGAAGAGACGGCGATGGTGGCAGAAATAAAGTGGACGTGAGGTAGAAAAAAAGATGGCTGAAAACACTGGCAGTGGGGGCCAAACAGAGAGGAGGTGTTAATATTCAATGAGAGACGGTGGCAGTAAAAGGAACAGATAGGGTGATGCAGACAGAAACAGTAGGGGCAAAACAGAGAGGAGACAGAGGAAATGAAAAATACCGAATAGTTAAGGTCATACGTGGCCTTGGTGGTAAGGTCTCTTTTCCCTCCCAGACCGGAGAACCTTAACACGTAGGTGCAGAGGTGGGCGCATTTTGGACCGAAATTTTAACCACCAGGGTATAAGGGAAAATAAATAAGGTGAACACTCCAGACAATGGGAGAGCGAAAGAAAGACAAAAGGAGACAGTGCAAGTGAGAAAGGAGACACCGGTAGTGGGATGTACTGTAAATCTACAGGAGGAAAAGGACACAATGAGAGGGAGACATATACAGAGGGGCAGTGAGAGGAAGATGCTGAATGTGAAGGCTTAACAACAAAAAGAGACTGGGTAGGAGGATTTAGAGAGTGTTCTGTGTTAACAGAGAGCGAAGATGTCAGCATGCCAAAAATTTTTTCGAGAGTATCAGAATGAGGATTAAATCTGCTGGTTCCCCACTTTTCTTTCACAGTGTCCGCAGCTCGTGGTCTAATGGCTAGCGTTGCTGTCTCTGGAACACGGGATCACGGGGTCCCGGGTTCCATTTCCGGCCGGGTTGAGGATTTTCTCTGTCCGGGGACTGGTTGTTTGCGTTGTCCTCGTCATTCCATCATCATTCGTGACATTTGCTAGATTGATCTGTGTACATATTGGGAATATGTAAGGGCGCTGATGACCGCGCAGTTGAGCGTCCCACAAACCAAACATCATCATTATCTTTCAGTGTCTTTACAAGCGGAACGTATTTGCCTTCTTTCAACAGTAGCATTTTTCCGCTGGATATTCAATGAGTGGAAATGCAAGGAATAAACAACAAACTCCGATTAATGTCCAGAGAACGGCTATCGATTTTGACGTGTCCCAGCCAAATTCCGAAAGCGAACAAGGAGACCAGCATTACTCTCATCAAAATGGAGTGCAGAAGTGGCAGTTATAACTATGCAAAGGTCTTGCAAGCCAGCAACCATCTCATCGTAGTCCCGGATGGTGTCGCTTCAATATCACAAGAAAAATGTCTACACTAAATAGTTCGATTCATCCAATAAATAGGAAAACAGAGCGTGTATATAGTAGCAACAAAAGCCAAGAGTGTCTCTTTGTCTCATAAGCCACGCAGTGCCTCGCTAATCGATCACTGATCCAAGCAATATGTTTGCTAAACTCAAGAGTTAAAGCAGCTCCTAACTCATATCGGCCAAAACCGATACGCCAAGTATTACAGTGTCCGGCTAATTGGTCGGAGTATATGCGCCAACCATCGTGCAGTCATCAGGTGTACACGACTGGGTCTTCGACTCCGAAAACCCACGTCGATGATGTTTTGTTGAATGGTTCGCACGCTGACACTTGTTAATTGCACAGCATTGAAATGTGCAACAGTTTGCGGAAGGGATGCACTTCTGTCACTTTCAACGATTCTCTTCAGTCGTCGTTGGTCCCTTTCTTGCATTATCTTTTTACGGCCGGAGTTATGTAGGAGGTTTGATTTTTTACTGGATTCTTCATATTCACAGTGCGTCGACTATAACACGACGTTCAAACTCACTTAAATTTTGGTAATCTGTCACTTTAGCAGCAGTAACTGTAGCAGCCCTTTTTCTGTTTTCGTTTTTTTTTTTTCACATTGACTGTCATTGAAGGGTTTTACTTCTATTTAATATTGTCCCGGCTAAGTATCAGTTTGATTACTTTTAAAACCCAATGTTCAACGTGGGTCACTACACGTATAGTCTTCCCAACTCTGAGAGAAAACTCTTTAGTAGTTTTACTATCAATGTTTACAGACGACGATACTTTAACTTTTCGTTCAGTTGTTTTAGTTACGAATCGCTAGTTTGTTCTTGGCATAGGTAACGTAACCTTAATGTTTATTAATCTAAGTTGAATTAATGTTCAAGACTTGTATTATGTTTCAAATTAACAACGTCAGTTTATTGACAAGAATTATTAATAAACAGGTACACACATACGATCTCATTCAAAGAAGTTCTTTAATTAGATGTCTAAGTAGGATTCCCGCTAGCATCAGAGATGTTGGGTAAATCCTGTCACTTTCGGTAAATAAGTTATTTCTATTTAATATCTGAAAACTGTCATTAACTATGATCGCTAGTGCCGTGAAGTTAAAGTTTACCACTATCACAATTCAAAGTCCGAATTCGGTCAAAATTCTCAATTCAGTAAAGCGTTTGAATAATCACACGAATTGACATTAAAGCCAAAGAGATTACTATTCACCTTCCCGTTTATCTAATCTGATAAATGTCTAAATTAAAGTCTTGAATTGACAATCCTCAAAAACAGTCTCGTCACGATCTATTTTTGAGCCCTGTTTAATAAAGTCCCAATTGTTGTTTTCTAAAGCTGTACGTCCTAAATAACTTCCGAACTAGAACAGACTGGAGACTGGAGTATCGTAATTACAACGTATGGCTATTTATACTTTAATAAACACTATCTTTGGTGTCCCAGACCTACGTTCTATGACTATAACATTGATTTTCTTATGTATTGGAATAACTAATATTTTAATATTTTCTACTTTTTCCCCCTTCCCACGGTTCTAAAATGTATAATTAAATTTTCCTTTTCTTTTATTTTGCTTTCTATACTAGGTATTTCCCTCTATTTCCTTTTTTTATTTTTCGTAATTACTACTTGTGGAGTGAATTGGGTAATTTTGTGAATTGATATTTTAAGCACATGGGAGCTAATTTGAGAGCTATTTTGTTTTTTCTACACCGAGAGGCGCTGTAGGTGCTACATAACCGATGTAACAATTGTTGTCTTATGTAGGCGTTGCCGACCGCACCATCGTATTCTGGCTGTTTACATATCACTGTATTTGAATATACGTATACCACCTTTTTTGGCGTTTCAGTTCATATATCCTTTTTGGTGCAATGTCATTTGCTTTTGTCCAACAATGATCTTTGATCCAACATATTGTGATTTTCTGTGCATTGTTTTGAATTGATGAACGATAAGAAAAGCTTACACCTGATAGTTTGGGAAGCACTGTATGTTGACAACAACAGTGATTTTAAATGAGTTGGGATTCAACTTGTGAATTTTCTGTAGCTTAGGATCTAATTTTCGTGAATGAAACATGATTGACGGATCCCTCAAAACCCGGGTACGTGAGCCTGTAATGGAATGTGGAAACCGCGCGTGCGTGCGTGTGTGTGTGTGTGTGTGTGTGTGTGTGTGTGTGTGTGTGTGTGTGTGTGTGTGTGTGTGTGTATGTGTGCGTGGGTGCGTTTGCGTAGAAGGTGTGTCGTCGGCAGGGCATGAAAGGGAGAGGCAAGGAGGGGGCAGAGGGCAGCGACCCTGCGTGGGCAGGTGATTCGCTTTTATTTGCGGCTGATCCCATTTTGGTTGACGGGCGCCGCGCTCAGGGTAGCTGCTCAGGGAGACGACGAGCCGCGCCGCTTCCTCCGCGAGGAGCACAGAATCGATGTCGGCATAGCGAGAGAGGCGGCAGTTGCGAGGGGGCAAAGTGGGTGGTGCGGCGAGAGAAACACAGGGGCGCGGCGTTGGAGACGAGAGAGCCAATTCCACACAAACAAACCCCCAGCCGCCCCGGGCCGGCTCCAGAAGGAGGCGGAGATGTGGCACGCCGACAGAGACGGAGGAGGAACAGCTCGGGCTGTAGCGGGGGCGGGAGCCGCGACACTGCGAGGAACGGCACGGCACTGCACAGCACATCACCAGCGGGCGCCGCCCCAGGCGTCTGCAGGGGCGTCCAGTGGCACTGCCACCCACCACGTGCGGCCAAAGACGGCCTGTGTCTGTAGCTCAAAAAGCTATCTGATCAAAAAGTATCCGGAAATTATTAGGTGACTTTAACAAGGGTTGTGTCCACCGTTCGTCTTTATAACGACTGGAACAGGGGATGCTTTCAGCCTGTGTGTCTGAAAGTCTGTGGAGGAATGACAGTCCATTGTTTCTGAAAAGTCAAACCCACAGAAGGCAGTGATACTGGACGCTGGGACTTGGAGCGAAATCGACTTTCTAATTCATCTAGAGGGAGCAATCAGTTTCAGGAATGTAACTGTCCACAAACCATGCCTCAAAGATGCAGCTTCATGACAGGGAACATTGGCATGCTCACAGAATTATCTTCGCAGAATAGTTCCTCTAGTATGTAGTAAACAGTGCTGTAAAATGAGTTCATTTTTCTTCCGCATTCATCGTTTCCTCAAACACTATAAGATGATCACACACCAACGTGCGTCGGGGCGGTGTTAAAAATGTTCGCTAGCGCTGAGTGAAGCAAGTTGCAAATTAATGTACACCTATCCCAGTACAGCGTTCGTTCACCATCGTTCACCATCCGTTGCTCTGCATTCGTAGGTACTATGTAGACGATGTTAAAAGCAGCGTTGAAGAAAACCATCGTCCATACTTACGATTGCTTAGCCAGCGTAACTCTAGTAACAAAATAAACCTGTAAATCTCTAGTAATAACGACGAAAAGAGGATACTTCCTTCCTTCTCAGAAAATGTCCGCTTCCCGACACTAATGTTTTTATTGTCTTTTAGTTATGGTGTCAAGCCCACATTTACGTCGATAGCATATCTACTACTACACTCCTCGCCATTAAAATTGCTACACGACGAAGATGACGTGCTACAGATGCGAAATTTAACCGACAGGAAGAAGATGCTATGATATGCAAATATTAAGCTTTTAAGAGCATTCACACAAGACTGGCGCCGCTGGGGACTCCTACAACGTCCAGACATAAGGAAAGTTTCCAACCGGTTTCTCATACACAAACAGCAGCTGACCGGCGTTGCCTGGTGAAACGTTGTTGTGATGCCTCGTGTAAGGAGGAGAATTGCGTACCATCACGTTTCCGACTTTGATAAAGGTCGAATTGTAGCCCATCGCGATTGCGGTTTATCGTATCGCGACATTGCTGCTCTCGTTGGTCGAGATCCAATGACTGTTAGCAGAATATGGAATCGGTGGGTTCAGGAGGATAATACGGAACGCCATGTTGGATCCCAACGGCCTCGTATCACTAGCAGTGCAGACGACAGCCATCTTATCCGCATGGCTGTAACGGATCGTGCAGCCATGTCTCGATCCCTGAGTCAACAGATGAGGACGTTTGCCAAACAAGAACCATCAGTTCGACGACGTTTACAGCTGCATGGAATATCAGCTCGGAGACTATGGCTGCGGTTACCCTTGACGCTGCATCACAGACAGGAGCGCCTGCGATGGTGTCCTAAACGACGAACCTGGGTGTACGAATGGCAAAACGTCATTTTTTCGGATGATTCCAGGTTCTGTTTACAGCATCGTGACGGTCGCATCCATGTTTGGTGACATCGCGGTGAACGCACATTGGAATCGTATATTCGTCATAGCCATACTGGTGTATCACCCGGCGTGATGGTATGGGGTGCCATTGGTTACACGTCTCGGTCACCTCTTGTTCGCAATGACGGCATTTTGAACGTGTTTGGCGACATCGACTGCTGTCCTGGCCAGCACATTCTCCAGATCTCTCACCGATTGAAAACGTCTCGTCAATGGTGGCCGAGCAACTGACTCGTCACAAGACGCGAGTCACTAATCTTGATGAACTGTGGTATCGTGTTGAAGCTACATGGGCAGCTGTACCTGTACAAGCCATCCAAGCTCTGTTTGACTCAGTGCCCAGGGGTATCAAGACCGTTATTACGGCCAGAGGTGGTTGTTCTGAGTACTGATTTCTCAGGATCTATGCACCCAAATTGCGTGAAAATCTGATCACATGTTAGTTCTGGTATAATATATTTGTACAATGAGTACCCGTTTATCATCTGCATTTCTTCTTCGTGTAGCAGTTTTAATGGCCAGTGGTGTAGTTCATGCAGCTTATATCACACGCAAGACTGCCAGAAATGTACTAAGTCCAAACCGAAATATTACGAGATTAATACAGTCAATACTCAGCTACGAAATGATTTTTCACACTCCGTCCTTTTAGTGGATTCTTCAAAGGAAGATGCTCGCCAAAAAATATTCTGTAAATGTACACTGAACACGCCATGCGGAACTCTTCACAAAGGCCGATAGTTTCACACGCGGTTTTCTCTACAACAAACCGTCCAAAATCTCCCAAACTTCAGAGAACGGTCCTAAAATGCATCTGCTTGCACGACGATATAAACCGGACACGAAATAACCGTCACTTCTTCATTTTACAAATATCTTTCTCTGACACGTCTAACATGACCACCTCGTTCGGCAGCTAGTCCACGACTCTCTTTCAGGACATATAATTCATTCCAGTGTGCGGGAAAGGCTTTACTCTGATTGGTAGATCAAAACGAACAGTCAATCAGATCAATCTTTCAAGATCAGACTCACACTTAAACTCTTTTAGTCCAATCAACATTCGCAGATGCATTTACGTCATTTCATGCTGCAAATATTAACAAAATGTTCCGCCAAACCAAACCAAACGAAAACTAAGAGAAAACTATGCTTGAAATATACTTTAGATCTGATTAACCTTTCTGGCTGCTTTATTACAAAATCAAACACTCGTAGACATACGTCAATCCAATCACCAGCTATGGAGGATTTACAGTTTTCATGACACTCTGGTGGCGTAACACTTGCTGGCTACCTAAGGTGTAATACAATATAAAATTGAAATTTGAAGTATGTCCCACATACACACATTTACTCTCATTTACTCTTACCCTAACACAAAATATAAGTATTAACTTTTAAATGTTATTTTCATACGAAATAAAAATCATCGAAAGTTTACAATTGAAAATCTTTATAAAAGAAATCGGCTCACTGAGAGTGCTATTACTGTTTACAGATAACAAAAGAAATATAAACTCTTATTGCTCCTATCTCAATTTACTTTCGTAAGTGTCGGTTAAGTACTTTTTTAATGGGTTTTTAATATCTCCGAAACTATTACACGTAGCGGTATCAAATTTTGACACAAAGTTCGTCTGAATAACACAATGTCACGTACGAAATTTGGAACAAAACAGATAATATTTAACATAGTTATTTAGTTTCTTAGGTGCCACAGTGAGCACTCTCGCGGTCCGCTTTAGCTACAGATGTGGCTGTGACGGATACGGCAGGCCCCAATTCCGCCGCCACCGAATGCTACTGTAGTGCAGGCTTCCAACACACCTTGCCGTAACGTAACAAAATCTGCAGTCGCGTAATAGCTGCGACGCTCCAAACGTACTTCGCTGTTAGCACGACTTATGATGGTAGGTAACGTTCTCCAAATATTTGCCAAACCCTTCTATCACACTGCCAGAGGCATAAAGTGGTTTATTGCTCCTAATCAAACTTTTACTTTCCTCCAGTGTTAAGTGGTCTTGCTCATTACACTACATCAAGAGCCGCTTAGCATTGACTTTGGAGGAACTCCTCGACCATTTTGTCTCATTCTGTTTGGCTCCCAGTGGACAATGATTGTGCTAGTTGGACTACTGGTAGCATTTGGTACTTACGAGTGACTCCGCGGGTTTCATGTATTTTGTGCAACCACCTTCCGTAATGCTCGACAGTCGCTGTCAGTGTATGATATATCCCTGGTCTTGTTTTAGCTGTAGTTGTTCCTTCACGCTTACGTTCTACACTCGTACCATTAACAGTCGAATTATGCAGCTTCCGAAGCGCTGCAGAATGAAAATTTCACTCTGCTGCGAAATGTGCGCTTTATGGAACTTCCTGGCAGATAAAAACTGTGTGTCGAACCGAGACTCGAGTTTTACGCGCACAAGTACCCTAGCGACTGACCTACCCGCGCACGACTCATGACGGGTCTTCACAGCTTTACCTCCGCCAGTACCTCATCTCCTACCTTCACAGAAGTTCTTCTGCGAAACTTACAGGACTGACACTTGCCCACGAACGGCGAAGGTCCCGAGTCTGGCTATCGGTCAGGAACACAGTTTTAATCTCGCACGAGGTTTCAAAAGCTTTTATACATCCCTGATGTATTTGATACTTTGGTGACGTCCAATGACTAGTCCACGCTCCAAGTCACTCAGCTCTCTTGATCAAACCATTCTGCTGCTATTGTTTCTCTGCTAAAAACAAAACACTACCCGCCTCTTTCTACACTTGCGGGCCGATTAGATTAGAAAGAGATGTCCAGTTATCTTGGATCAGCCTGTGTACTTGTCCATCGATACCTCAAGGATGTGCCTTTGACTTTCCTCACACTTGCATGATCATTTTCCATAAACTTTACAAAGCACGTCTCGAAGTCATTCGAGAACATCGATTTAGATATCCACGCACTGTTAAGTAAAAAACAAAACAAAAAATTCTTTTAACAGGTCTGCCGATAAAGCGCTACCGGTGCATCAATGTATGGAAATTAACTGCACACGGGCTGGAAACTATTTTCGCCAACGAAGATCAACGGTCTGAATGGCTTATCTCACATCGTATCTGCTCCAAAATAAAGGCTATCAGCTCAGCGGTAACAACATAAGAATAAAAGAAGACGGTGAGCTGGTATGTGTTATGTGTCGGGCTCTGTAAGACCACCTGATGACTACAACAACTATGAGAAAAACTAAGCAAGATGAGATACCAGTTCGACTTTCAAGGTCAAAATGTATCCCGACAAAACATGCAAAATTTGTTTAAGATTTAATCAGTAGAATTTTTAGACCTGCCCTATATTAAAAGAGAGCGAAGGAGCTGCTGAAAGGGTTAGGTGCCTTGGTACTCATATTCGTGCGTATCTCAGATACGCTTAATAATGTTTATGGTTGAGGAGTTTGGTGGTCAGCGGAAGTGTTTTAACTCAGATTAGCATTTCTGGAGGCACTCTGTAGCAATTATGCACATGTGGGGAGTCGCATTGCCCTGCTGGAATTTTCCATGTTCGTCGGAATGCGAAATGGACATGAATGGATGCTGGTGACCAGACAGCACTCCAGCTGCACAAGCCCCACACCATTAGAGGGCCTCCACCAGCTTGAATAGTCCTCTGCCGACATGCAGGTTCCATGGATTCATGAGGTTGCCTCCATACCTCCACCCGCTCGATACAATTTGGAACGGGACTCATCGGACCAGGCAATATGTTTCCAGTCATCGACAGTCAAATATCGGTGTTGACAAGCCCAATCGAGGCATAAAGCTTTGTGTCATGCAGTCATCAAGGGTACACGAGTGGCTCCGAATTCCTATATCGATGCTTTTTCATTGAATGGTTCGTACTCTGACACTTGTTGATGCTCCAGCATTGAAATCTGCAATCATTTGCGGAAGGGTTACACTTCTGTCACGTTGAACGATTCTCTTCAGTCGTCGTTAGTCCCGTTCTTGCAGGATCTCTTTCCGGCCGCAGCGATGTCGGAGATTTGAAGTTTTACCGGGTTCCTGATATGCACGGTGCACTCGTGAAATGGGCATACGGGAAAATCCCCACTTCGTCGCTACCTCGAAGATGCTGTGCCCATCGCTCGTGCGCCGACTATAACACCATGTTCAAATTCACTTAAATCTTAATAACCTGCTACTGTAGCAGTACTATCTAATAACTGTGCCAGTTGTCTCATGTAGGCGTTGCCGACAGCAGCGCCATATTCTGCCTGTTTACATACAGGGTGTTTCAAAAATGACCGGTATATTTGAAACGGCAATAAAAACTAAAGGAGCAGCGGTAGAAATAGACCGTTTGTTGCAATATGCTTGGGACAACAGTACATTTTCAAGCGGACAAACTTTCGAAATTACAGTAGTTACAATTTTCAACAACAGATGGCGCTGCAAGTGATGTGAAAGATATAGAAGACAACGCAGTCTGTGGGTGCGCCATTCTGTACGTCATCTTTCTGCTGTAAGTATGTGCTGTTCACAACTTGCAAGTGTGCTGTGGACAACATGGTTTATTCCTTAGAACAGAGGATTTTTCTGGTGTTGGAATTCCACCGTCTAGTACACAGTGTTGTTGCAACAAGACGAAGTTTTCAATGGAGGTTTAATGTAATCAAAGGACCGGAAAGCGATACAATAAAGGATCTGTTTGAAAAATTTCAACGGACTGGGAATGTGACGGATGAACGTGCTGGAAAGGTAGGGCGTCCGCGTACGGCAACCACAGAGGGCAACGCGCAGCTAGTGCAGCAGGTGATCCAACAGCGGCCTCGGGTTTCCGTTCGCCGTGTTGCAGCTGCGGTCCAAATGACGCCAACGTCCACGTATCGTCTCAGTTTACACCTCTATCCATACAAAATTCAAACGCGGCTACCCCTCAGTGCCGCTACCATTGCTACACGAGAGACATTCGCTAAGGATATAGTGTACAGGATTGATGACGGCGATATGCATGTGGGCAGCATTTGGTTTACTGACGAAGCTTATTTTTACCTGGACAGCTTCGTCAATAAACAGAACTGGCGCATATGGGGAACCGAAAAGCCCCATGTTGCAGTCCCATCGTCCCTACATCCTCAAAAAGTGCTGGTCTGGGCCGCCATTTCTTCCAAAGGAATCATTGGCCCATTTTTCAGATCCGAAACGATTACTGCATCACGCTATCTGGACATTCTTCGTGAATTTGTGGCGGTACAAACTGCCTTAGACGACACTGCGAACACCTCGTGGTTTATGCAAGATGGTGCCCGGCCAAATCGCACGGCCGACGTCTTTAATTTCCTGAATGAATATTTCGATGATCGTGTGATTGCTTTGGGCTATCCGAAACATACAGGAGGCTGCGTGGATTGGCCTCCCTATTCGCCAGACATGAACCCCTGTGACTTCTTTCTGTGGGGACACTTGAAAGACCAGGTGTACCGCCAGAATCCAGAAACAATTGAACAGCTGAAGCAGTACATCTCATGTGCATGTAAAGCCATTACGCCAGACACGTTGTCGAAGGTTTCGGGTAATTTCATTCAGAGACTAGGCCATATTATTGCTACGCATGGTGGATATGTGGAAAATATCGTACTACAGAGTTTCCCAGACCGCAGCGCCATCTGTTGTTGACAATTGTAACTACTGTAATTTCGAAAGTTTGTCTGCCTGAAAATGTACTGTTGTGCCAAGCATATTGCAACAAACGGTGTATTTCTATCGCTGCTCGTTTAGTTTGTATTGCCGTTTCAAATATACCGGTCATTTTTGAAACACCCTGTATCTCCTAATTTGAATACACATGGTTGTACTACCAGATTTTTTTTTATATTGTGTGTATGTGCAGCTGGTGACTGAATTTTGTTCTGAAACATATATTGTACTTCCTGAAAAAAGTAATAGATTTGTAGAAAATAACAGTTCCCATAATTGTTGGAAAGGTAACATCATTACGTCTCTCCACGTAATTAGTTGACCGTCTACACTGCATCACTAACAGCAGTACTGGAACAGCACAAAGACATGTATTCACACTAGGCGACGAATGATCTACAGAACAACAATCGTAATTCAGTCTGTTAAAATGTAACGGACAAGTGATAAGAATGATAATCCTTCGCACGAGAGGGGGATGATACTGTTCCTATCGCGGTGCGAGATGATTTAGGTTTGCTTTTATTCCCCCTTCAGTAGTCTACCCAAGCCTATTTCTTGCGCCTCTAAGCGAATCCGTGCTGTACACCTGTGGCTCGGGGAACAATGGCTGTGACAAGTAGCACTGTACGAGATAATGGAGATGTCAGCCATTCACATCGCGGCACTGCCTGCTGATGGAAGCTTCGCACAAAGATCCATTAACAATACTTCTCTGAAGAGCAAACAAGCTGTTCGGGTGTCAGTCCGAGCGAGAGTTCTCAATAAGCAAAGCCTGTTTGTTCCTCAGTTTGATTGACGAGACGTTACACGCATTGCATCCTCGTTATATGACAACTACACACGCTTTGACGTATTGGATTTCGTCACCCGTAAATTTATGTATCTATGGTCATGTACAGCGAGCTAGTACAGACTTTCTTTATACTTCTGCACTTGTACACAGTGAACTCTTTTGTGTATTACAAAGGAAAACTGTCGGGTGTTTCAAACAGAGCATAAAATTACGTTTGGGAATACGTAACTATCAGTGTCCGATGCGTGCATTGGCAGATTTATCTCCCCTGTTCGTAACGAGAGAACAGAAACTGGATACAAAGAGGTATATTAAATCCTTTTATAGTATGTAACCACTGTGAAAATCTGCAGGAAACAAATAGCTTAACATTTACCAATGAAAAGATATACAATTTGTGAATAATACTGAGATCTGCTTTTACAAAACTATAAGAAGGTAAAGTGTCTCCATCACTCATTACCAAACATGCAATATGAAGCCATAAAAATCTTTGCTGGTTTCCGCAAAAGTATAAAATTTCTGGCGGGTAGCAAAGGAAAGTTTAAAACAAAACTAAAATTACTTACCGTGGTCAACTTCTTCTGTAATTAAATACTGGTAATATGTGTTGCTAAGAAAATTTAAGGCTGTATCTAATTAAATTGAGTGTTTCAAGATTTTAAACATGGTAAATGATAACAGCCAAAAAGTTGCAGGATAAAGATTTATTAAAACCCTTGACCACGGTTTCCGTATATCTAAATATACCTTTATCAGAAGTAAAATACACCTGAACAGGAAAACACCTTCATTAGCAAAAACTTAGCATCGAAACTGAGAAAGAAAAGACAATATAGCTTAAGTAACCGTAAAATTACCAGAGTATTACAAGCACAAAAACTTTTAGTCACTTACTAAAATCATATCCTGCAGTGGAGATACATAAAACAATTGTGCCAAAGGCGTCGTCAGTAGTTATAACATCATCTCCATTTATACAACATAATTATGGAAAGAGGGTCGATGCGAACACAGCATAGCCTCAGTACTTCGCCTGTGAACTAGCGTGAAGAGGGTGTGAAAGCCCTGTGGCAGATAGTTTACCTGTTGATGCTGGTGAGATGCGCTTTTCCTGTCTTAGGATTTTACGTGTTTTTGATGTTTGCTGTTTGTGGCTTTCGGTGTGTATGTGTGGTTAAGTGACTCTGTTATGTTTTTATTCATAACCACAGACGGTTCATTTTATTTCAACATTTTGGTTGTTTTCGCTAGTATGTATTTTACCTTTTACGTTACGCGAGATTCTCGCGGATAACACAGGTGCCCTCTGTCGTTAGATGTGTTCATCTGCTTGACACTAGGACACAGGTAGATTGGTTTCATATTTTCTATTTTACGTAGATGTTTTAACTGGTTCTGATATGTTTTATTTATTAAGACAGAAGGTTTGAATTTGCACAACTTTTAATAATTTTGATGCGCATGTGTATGTATCCATGGGTTTTAATGTGCGCGAGTCTCTCGCGCATACCACGAGTGCCCTCTCTCAGTGAAACTGTCTGCCCTAGGGTTTTCACACCCTGTTCACGCTAGTTGATAGGCGAAGTACTAATGCTAAGCTGTGTTTGCATCGACCCTCTGTCCATAATTATGTTATATAAACGGAGATGTGTTAACTACTGACGACGCCTTTGGCACAATTGTTTTATGTATCTCCACTGCAGGATGTGATTTTAGTGAGTGACTGCAAGTTTTTGTGCTTGTAATGCTCTGGCAATTTTACGGTTACTTAAGCTATAGTGTCTTTTCTTTCTCACCCCCGATGCTACGTTTTTGGTAATGAAGGTGTCTTCCTGTTCAGGTGTATTTTACTTCTGATGAAGGTATATTTAGATATACGGAAACCGTGGTCAAGGACTTTCATAAATCTTTATCACGTAGCTGTTTGGCTGTCATCATTTACCGTGAATAAATGAGTGTTGTTAAACACTAATATATTACACTTTATTGCAACAATGTGCTGAAAAGTACTGCATCCGATTTTTTAAGCTCATAAAGCTTTTTAAACAAAACAAACTTTATTGACACCCTATATATTTATTTTTGTGTGTACATACTTATTTCTTCACATAACCTTGTGAGGGACACATTTCCCGCAACAAGAGACCAGTTTGTTGAAACCTTCACTGCAAAACGTGAGATTTTGCTGAATGAGCCACAAGCTCACCCCTTTTGCACCGCTTCATCGCTATCAACGTGACGTAGTCGAAATTGTTCGTTAAGTTTTGTAAACACATGAAAATCTGATGGGGCAAAGTTGGGACTGTATGGAAGATGACTGATAACAGCGGATCCAAGGCGTCGGATTGTTGCAGATGTCGAAGCGCTCGTGTGTGGTCTTGCATTGTTATGCTGAAGAGGGTGCTCCATGTGTGGACGAACTGTTCGAATTCGGAGCTTGGTCACAGATCACTGTTTCTCACGCACCGATATAATTACATTACACATCTTCACGTTACACTCTACAGTTCGGAGCGGCAGAGGGTTGCAAAATCCGCCATCAAAGTAGAAAGTAGTCCGAAAAACATGTGTAATATCTCAACAGATGTTGAGAACATAATAAAATATTTGGAGGTATTACTTTTTCGCAAGCCCTCGTAAATCTGAGCCAGTTTACTATTTGGCAACGTGTAAATTGTTTACAGGTAGCCATCCACACGTACAAACCATTTACAGGGTGACTCAGTATTATAGGTACAAACAAAAGGCCGAGCAGAGGACAATGATACAATCAAATACTTCTAATGCAGAATGATCGGAAAGCTATGGTTTTTCGGATGCGTCGTCTTACTACTAAGGAGGTGAATACCATGTAAGAGAGTCTTCAAGGATTCAGACTGCAAATATCGTCTTAAAGACAAGTGAACTACATGCCCACTGTTCGTGTGAAGGTAGGTTTCATAACGTCTCGTCATCGGCATCTGTACACGTTCAAAAATCCAAGGCGTGTTCCCAACTCGTTGACCAACCACAATCTGTCCCCAGAGTTCATCGGCATTATCAATGGGGCTGGAATACACAAAAGCTTTTAAATATCGCTACCCAAAAAGATCCCATGGGCTCAAATCGGAGGAACTAGGAAGGCCATGTTACTAGTGAGACTCGAGCAGCCACATGGAACTGTGCCAGTGTTTTGTTTGAAAATGAGTGCGTGACCACAATGTAGCACTCTATTTTACAGGTTTATCTTGATCACACCCACTTTCACACTTGACTGTTACCGGTTTCGGCTACTGGCATCGTCAGAACGTAAAATATTCTGATGTAGGTATCAACGTCAAATTATCCATGTAGGTACATAGTAAGTGCCTCAACGTTGGCATGACTGCACTTGTGCACACTTCGTACCGGGGAACCACTTTCCCAGTCCTATGTTTGTTAGGATTATTTTTTTGATTAATTCCTTCATATGTAAGCGTAATCATCAAACGCTGTGTATATGTAAACTGAATCTTCATTATTAACCTTATGATTTATAGAAGATGAAAATAATTACATAACCAAGCAAATAACTAATTTGTTAAATTAAAATGAATATATGCATGAACTGAGTCTGTTTTACCTCCCAAAATATGATCGTCACCGGTGTCTTTCCAGCATGCACGGATTGGAGCTCCACAAATTTCTTTCCTTCCAATATTACGACAACTGGATCGCTGTTGCTCTAACGAACTAACGTCAACGGCCGCGCGGAGGTGGATACACCGGTTTCCGTCAGATCAAGGAAATTAAGCACCGTCAGGTGTGGCCAGTTCTTGAATAGGCGACCGTCCGAATACGCTGTATGGTGCTGACAATTTTCTCTTCGCCTCTATGTCACAGGGAACAAGAGGGTTGTTATAGCATGTGACACTGCTGATGGTCATTCTTTCAACGGATGCGGACTTCAAGCTCGTCGCTCTCCTTGGTGCTCTTAAACAGGAGTAGGGCATGTGTCGATAACGGGTTTAACCCTCTCCCTTCTCCCATGACCTCCAACACGACACTATGCTACCCCATTGCCCCCCATGCACACGCCATTTCTGTCATCTATTATCTACACCTACACACACACACAAACACTCATACTGCATGAAGGAAAAGTGCCTGCGGGTGCGAAGAAGCGGAAAAACTTTTCCAATTAGGAGACTGAGCCTGCCCTTCGAGATCTCCCATGCATTTATGCCATCCAACTTTATTTTACTAATGTTTTTGATGCGAGGGAGCTTCACGGTATTAATGTAATCTTGTACAGTGGGGCTTGGCATATGGGCTCGGCATGATGGTATTTGTTTTTGGAGTATGGTGATATTCGCATCTTCCAGCATAAAAAGTGGCAGAGTACTGTGGACTGACAAACATAGCAAAGAAAGTTGATAGTCGATACTGTCACTTCGTTGTTTCCAATCGGGAACATTGCCATCCAACTTTACATCGTAGACTAGTCTAAGATTTCTAAATCGAAAACATAAGCGTTACGTGTATGTTCAATTGAGAGTAATCAAGCCAACAAGAGTGAGAGAGGGAGTAGTCCCCGTCTATCGCAGAACATCGTGTCGTCTTTACAAAGACGACAATTTCGTTTGCTCGCACTTATTTCCAGAGAAACGCTGCACACATTACTGATCGCGTTTTCGGACTGAGCTATGGTCAGCTCCCGTTATAATTTATGTGCAAGTGTTTACCTTGTAAATTACATAACAAATGTTGTTGGTGTGGTGGTCTTCAGACCGATGACTGGTGTCATGCCGCTCTCCACACCAGTTATTCTGCGCAAGTCTTTTCATCTCTGATGCTTCACTGCAGTAATCAGGCTGAAGTGGATGCAGGTTGCAGTAATTGTGCAGTTTCCCTTCACAGTTTCTACCAGTCAGACTTCGTTCCATTACCAAATTACCTGGTCCATGATTCAGTACCTCTTCGTTAATAATCGTGTTTACCCACCCAATTTCCAGCATTCAACAGTAGCAGCACATCTCAAAAGCTTATACTCTCTTCTGTCTGAACTGCTTATCGTCCACGTTTCACTTCCGTTAAATGCTACACTAATACTTCCAGAAAAAAAACTCCCTAGCACTTGAATTAACATTAGATACTCACACACTACTATTTTTCAGAACCACATTTATTTCTATAAGCAGTCTGCTTTTTCTGTTCTCCATACTTCGGCCAACGTCTGTTATTTTGCTGCCCAGTACTTCTGTTCTTGTCACATTTACTTCTACGAGCACTACCCATTCCGTTCAATTGATCTTCCAAGTTCCTTACAGAATGTGACAGAATTACAGTGCCATCAGCAAACTTCTAATTTTTTATGTTTTCTCACTGAACTTTATTCCGCTTTATGGTTTTCTTTACTGCTTGCTCATAGGAAAGATTGAATAGCCTTGGCATAGGGTTCAACTACACCCCACTCCTTTCTCAATTACTTCTACCCCTTCAAGACGTTCGACCCTTATATCTGCAGTCCGGTTGCTGTTCAAGTTGTGAATAATTTTCCCCTCTCTGCATTTTACGCCTTTTACCTTCAGAATTTCACTATCATAAGCTGGTAGTGTTTCCGTTACGAAAGGTTACTTTAGAACTACGAGAATGACCTGAAAATGTGCTACGCTGAAGAAATCAGCAATTTTGAGACAATCAAACAACATCTGACAGACCGGAAATACGAACATTTTCGAAAGATAAGAATCGCATCTCTCTCCCTACTGACAAGCATGTCCAGTTCTGATTTTTTAAAATCATTCGTTGGTGATTTTTACTATACTTTTATAACCAGTAGACAGTGTACTCGTTCCTGGGTACTTCAGTTTTGTTTCTTCCACTATTTTAGGAGGAGACATTGAAACTGTCCTCCAGAATATGTTAGTACGAGGTAATAATCTTTGCATTACTCTTAGCCATTAAATCTATCATATTCGTCAGTAATGTCACATTATTGCTATTTTGCCACTTTTTTCAACTAACTGCATATTCTACCCCTTTTACATCTCTACTTCTTAAGCCATCTTATGTTCGTGGCGAAAGGTACTTCGTTTATCACTGTAACTTCCGTAGTTTTCTGTTCCAATCACCAACGGAGCGATTGCTGGTTAGCTTCTCTGTGAGGTCAAATTTCTCTAATTTTACGTGACTGGCCTTTTCAACAGATATACATGCGAGGACTCTCGTAGGAGGGTACAATGGCAGAATATTAATAGTAAACAACTCAGTGATGCGTACCTTCTCTCGTGTAGCATCTGCCAATGGAATTAGATCAGCATCTCCATGCAATCACGGCTACTGAACGATCCTCTGAAGAATCTCGTTGCCCATCTTTGCTTCATCAATATTTCTTCTATAGATCATATCTGGTAAGGCTCTTAAACTGACCAGCAGCATCCAAGCATTGGTCGAATGATGCCTTTGAAAGCTACGTCCTTCGTCGGTGGACTGCACATCCTGAGAGTTCTGCCAACGAATCTCAGTTTGTCATTTAGTTTTATGTGGTTGTTAGTTACTTATGTTGCCCATGGATCAATCTACACGGTAGAACGTAATGATGTAGAAAGAGTCATTTTACATTCACACCACAAGTTAATTTATACAGTTTATAAGTATAGTTACATTCTGTACATTTCTACAGTTTTTTTTCCGAATGGAAGGCAGATAAACAGATTGAATAAGGAATTCCTACCCACAACCTTTTACACATTGCAGTACAAATTCTTCTACAGAAGAGAAGGAGTTATCAAGGAGAAGCTTTTAGTTTGTTGTCCAATTTTACTTCGCTATCTCTCGAAGATTTTATATCACTCAACCTTAATGTGGAGTAATGAATGTTCTTTCTCTTTCTGGTATTGCAATTATGTACCTGTCTTTTCCTTTTGAACTGTAGTGGATTATTTAAACTAATTTCGTGGCGGAATCAACACACCGTAAAGCAATAGTCAGAATGCTAAAATCCTCAAATATATGTGTACAAGGTGATCGTGCAGGAGCACCTCATATTATTCTTACAGCATGTTTTCGCGCAATATGACTTTCTTAAAGATATGAACGTCGTTACATACGAAATTACTGAATGAAAAGGTGAAAAATATGAAAACATAATGATTTGTCTCTCCTCGAGATCCGCAATGATTCTAAGCGCCAATGTGGCGGAACTAAGATGTTTTAGGTGTTCCAAAATATGTTTTTTCCAGTTCAAATTCTCATCAATATGGACCCCTAAGAATTTAGGTGTCCACCCTATTCATTATTTCCTCACCATGTGTTGTACCTCTAGATGTGCAGAACTGTTTATTTGTGTATTTTTTTTAAATGAGGGTGAGACCATTCGCGGAAAAGCAGTAAATGTTACCATTTCTTCTGTTTCTGCGTGGATGATTGTTGGACCGAATACAATAGTAGTGTCATCTGCAAAAAGAAATTATTCTGCTTGTCGTATACTAGATGAAAGATCGTTTACATATATGAGGAACAGTGGTGGACTTAAGTCTGAACCTTGGGGAACCCCAGACGTGATTATTTTTTTCCCAGTCAGCATGACGTCTCTAAACTATACTAACTGAATTACTAACTACAACTTTTTTGCATTCTTTGGTTAAATATGACATTATCCATTGTTTTGCTACACTAGGAATCCCAAAAAGTGTCAATTTACCTTGGAGAATACTGTGATTCACAAACTCAGATGTCTTAGATAGATTTCAGAAAATACCAACCGGCGCTGTTTTATTATTTAATGCTTGTAAAATATGGTGAGTAAACGTGCAAATGGCATTCTCAGTAGAGCAACCCTTCTGAAACCCGAAATGTGATTTGCTAAGGATACTATTGTTGCTAACGTGAGATACTATTCAAGAATACACCACCTTCTCAAATATTTTGGAGAATGGTGTCAGCAGTGAAACAGATAGGTAGTTACTGACATCTCTCTTATCACCTTTATTAAAGAGGGGTTTACCAATGGCATGTATCCGTCCCTCAGGAAAAATGCCTTGAGTTAGTAATGAACTAAGTATTTTAGATAAGATTCGGCTTATTACGTGGGAACAAACTTATTGTGCTCTGCTGGAAACACCATCAAAACCAGGCGAGCTTTCATTTTTGAAAGAATGTGTAATTTTCTTAATTTCAGAAGGAGAAGTTGATGATATATTCATTCGATTGAATTTTTTGGAAGCTACATTTTCAACGCACTCCTGGGATTTTTCTCTTTAAGTGTTTGTCCCGATGCTTTCTACTATATTTAAGAAATGAATATTACATCCATTTGCTACCTGTGGCTCATCATTTATAGCCCTTTCACTCAGTTCAGTAATGCTGTTACCTTGTTTGAGGCTGGTTATCCTGTCTCTCGTTACACTACTTTCCGTATAGCCTGAAGTTCACTGCCAGAAGTACTCATTTCTGACATTATGTGCATGTTCTTTGATTTTTTAATAACCTTTACTAGTAGTTTTGAGTAGTTTCTGTCGTGTGCAACTACTGCAGGATCCCTACTTGTTCTTTCCAAAAGGTACATTCCCCTTTTCCTTCACAACATACATTAATTCCTTTACTGATCCACGGTTTTTTACGTGATTGATTCGTGCCATTTCTAATTAGCTTATGTGGAAAGCTGTTTTTAAATAATGACATGAATTTATAATGGAGTAGATAAAATTTGATGTTAGCGTTTGGTTCATTATAAATTACATCCAGTGTCATCTCCTGTAAACCATTCTTAAAAACATTCGTCCGGGAGTCATTAATCATCCTAACTGATGTCCACTGAGGAGTATCCATATTGTAAGGCGCTATGTTATTTATTCTAACTAACTGTCTTTAGCCACCCACGTTGGAAAGTTAATACTGAGACCAAATAAGGTTTCCAGATCATTTTTCCTGTTAGAATCATTACGAAAATCTACATTGCAGTCACTACAGACTATTAACTGCTTGCTGCTGTCTGACAGACAGAACAGTAAGGAATCGAGACTCCTCATAAGCAGTTCAAAATTTCCCATGCCCTCACACTCAAAGATTTTTAATGGTTGTGATTGTTCCATTGTCTGTTCTGGCATAGCGTAGTCGTACTATGAAGGGTCTCTACTCATATTTATATCCCATACGTTTCATCTGTTAACGATGAGTATCAACTACCAATCCCTCCACCAAACGTAGATCCCCTGCAGATCTGCCTGCAATTCACTTCAGTTTTCTGGCGTTGCTGTTTCACTGTATATGACAGTGTCATCCGCTAACAGTCTCACCATGCTATTCACAACGTTGTTTGTATCTAGGATTGTTTAAGTTGAGGCAACTGAATATCTCGAAATCGTTGCTAGGTGAAAGGTTAATGTTAATAAGAGGGACATTTGTCTGTGCTAGAGCTGACAACCTCCTAACCAACGCTCCTGCTTGGGCTGCGTCAGGAAATCGCAAAAGATACGTACGGTTACTCAAACCATTGTTCGAAATTCCTAGTAGATGGCGCTGTAACCACCATAAATCAAGCGTGCCTGTTTCTCCGCGGCGCATAGTAGCCGAAAGTTAGATTAAGTAGTGCGTAAGCTTAGCGACCGATTTGGTCCCATAAGACCTTACCACAAATTTCCAAAATATTCAGAAGTGTTCTTGGTTCTGCTGAGGTTTGCGAGAAGACTTGCAGAGTGAGCGCGCCTACTTTTTCATCACTGATCTCACCCAAATTTGTAGTATATGTGGGGCTTGGCCAGAAATGAAGGTGACTGAAGTGTGAGTTCCAGATAGCCAAGCGTAGAAAAAAATAAAAAAATAAAAAACGGCATTTTTGGCGTGTGTCGCCAGACGCATGGACTATTTACGTCAGTATGGTTTACGGTAACGGCAATCCGAGGGTGGTGGGCTCGATACCAGATTTCTTTTTTTTCGTTTTTACGTTACTTATACTGCAAATATACGGATATAACGCTCACTATATTGTATTTTTGTAAATAATATGAAAAGGAGAGGCAAAGAAGAATTTCGTATTGCAGATAAGTTTCCAGGAATGGATTACGAGGAACATACAACACCTCTGTGTGTGGAATTAAGTGATTGTCTTGTTTTACAGTTCATATTTGCACGTTGTGGGACGATATTCACCGCAAGTTCAGGAGAAGTGGAAATGTTTTAGTCATCTTGCACACTTTGTGAACGCTGCATTTTCACAACTGCGAAGCTTATTTTATATTTTTTACAGAATAAAACTAGGTTTACATTCATAAAAGCTTCTCTCTCATCGCAGAGTTTGGCAGCAAACTACGAGTAAATACTGGTGAGAATAGCTGGAGATGTGCAATGGACTATATTTTATGTATAAAGTCGGAATCAACGATTGAAAATTTGTACCAAGGCGAGAAATGGAACCGGTGTCTCCTGCCTAATAGGCAGGTGTGTTACCCGCTAAGCCACAGGCACAGGGGTTCGCGCAACTTCAGGGATTACCCTTGCGCGCCTCCCACTTCAACCCAAATTCTCACTGCCGCCCCAGTCTACACTTACAGAATTAATGTTCCACGGAGTGAAGGAAAAGTAATAAATTTAAAAAGCAATATTCCACTTTGGTGACATCTGCAATACTTTGTTTGCTTACGAATCGTCATATTTAATTCTGTTAACGAATTTGCTGCTTTACTACCCTTATTTCTGCTTTTAATAGTGACTGGTATAATTGAAGGTGAATCAAATGTGCTTTGGAATTTTGTAGCTTGGTTGGAAAAAGCGTAACACAGTGTTATTCGATTGAATTAATGTGGGCCATTTCCCAAAGTTGACCTCACAGTGGCTGTCAGAATCGCCTTTTAACAGCCTAAGACTGAACCAAGCAGTCTAATAATTTTCAGTTTATGACAGTATTGTGCTGTCAGGCCACTTGGACTGCAGAATTCGGACATTTAACTCATTGTCGGCTACGGCGGGCAGAACTTAACGCACGCACGAAGTGCTCCGCACATGCGGTCCGAGGCTCCGGGACACTTCTTGACTTTGGTCTGCCCTTCTTGGAACGCTGTACACGTGCAGAACTGTCGTCTGTCATCGTATTAACTGATTGACTATCAAGGCTCTCATTGAGAATTTTTTCATGTTGTACACTACAGAAAGCGAGGAGGATAATCCTCAGTAACAAACTACACTCCTGGAAATGGAAAAAAGAACACATTGACACCGGTGTGTCAGACCCACCATACTTGCTCCGGACACTGCGAGAGGGCTGTACAAGCAACGATCACACGCACGGCACAGCGGACACACCAGGAACCGCGGTGTTGGCCGTCGAATGGCGCTAGCTGCGCAGCATTTGTGCACCGCCGCCGTCAGTGTCAGCCAGTTTGCCGTGGCATACGGAGCTCCATCGCAGTCTTTAACACTGGTAGCATGCCGCGACAGCGTGGACGTGAACCGTATGTGCAGTTGACGGACTTTGAGCGAGGGCGTATCGTGGGCATGCGGGAGGCCGGGTGGACGTACCGCCGAATTGCTCAACACGTGGGGCGTGAGGTCTCCACAGTACATCGCTGTTGTCGCCAGTGGTTGGCGGAAGGTGCACGTGCCCGTCGACCTGGAACCGGACCGCAGTGACGCACGGATGCACGCCAAGACCGTAGGATCCTACGCAGTGCCGTAGGGGACCGCACCGCCACTTCCCAGCAAATTAGGGACACTGTTGCTCCTGGGGTATCGGCGAGGACCATTCGCAACCGTCTCCATGAAGCTGGGCTACGGTCCCGCCCACCGTTAGGCCCTCTTCGGCTCACGCCCCAACATCGTGCAGCCCGCCTCCAGTGGTGTCACGACAGGCGTGAATGGAGGGACGAATGGAGACGTGTCGTCTTCAGCGATGAGAGTCGCTTCTGCCTTGGTGCCAATGATGGTCGTATGCGTGTTTGGCGCCGTGCAGATGAGCGCCACAATCAGGACTGCATACGACCGAGGCACACAGGGCCAACACCCGGCATCATGGTGTGGGGAGCGATCTCCTACACTGGCCGTACACCTCTGGTGATCGTCGAGGGGACACTGAATAGTGCACGGTACATCCAAACCGTCATCGAACCCATCGTTCTACCACTCCTAGACCGGCAAGGGAAGTTGCTGTTCCAACAGGACAATGCACGTCCGCATGTATCCCGTGCCACCCAACGTGCTCTAGAAGGTGTAAGTCAACTACCCTGGCCAGCAAGATCTCCGGATCTGTCCCCCATTGAGCATGTTTGGGACTGGATGAAGCGTCGTCTCACGCGGTCTGCACGTCCAGCACGAACGCTGGTCCAACTGAGGCGCCAGGTGGAAATGGCATGGCAAACCGTTCCACAGGACTACATCCAGCATCTCGACGATCGTCTCCAAGGGAGAATAGCAGCCTGCATTGCTGCGAAAGGTGGATATACACTGTACTAGTGCCGACATTGTGCATGCTCTGTTGCCTGTGTCTATGTGCCTGTGGTTCTGTCAGTGTGATCATGTGATGTATCTGACCCCAGGAATGTGTCGATAAAGTTTCCCCTTCCTGGGACAATGAATTCACGGTGTTCTTATTTCAATTTCCAGGAGTGTATATCTGAATCTTCTAATAATTTCCGGGTATGCAGCCGGATCCCGTCGACATTCTACCACGATATTTCGGCCCAGAGACGTCCGGTCATCATCAGGTGAGTACACAACTACTGAAGAGCCCAGGTGCTGTCGCGGTATTTATGCCGAATCTCGCGCATGCGAAATGTACTGGCATCCTACAGCGCATGCGTCACGTGTTGACATGCGCGGCATAGCCGAGTTGTACGTGCTGCCCTCGGTGGTAAAAGTAAAAGATCATATAGTCATTGAGTATCGAATGTCGCTATTCCGCTGTGATTGTGTAATTTTAATAACAGGATTCCAATTTTTATCCAGTTGAAAGCCGTTGTCACCATTTATAAGATTATCGGCAAGACGCATGTGCTGTAGGATGCCAGTACATTTCGCATGTGCGAGATTCGGCATAAATACTGTGACTGCACCTGGGCTCTTCAGTAGTTGTGTACTCATCTGATGATGGCCGGACGTCTCTGGGCCGAAATATCGTGGTAGAATGTCGACGGGATCCGGCTGCATACCCGGAAATTATTTGGAAGAACAAATACGCCGGGAAAATTTCAGAAGTTATATCTGAATCAGTTAATATTTTCAAAAGTTTCTCCCTTGTATAATGAATTAAGCAAATTCCATAAATACGTTCATTTCGTCTTAGACTCTACACACTTTTTTCAACAAAATATGATATAGATCATCGTCAGTACTTTAAAAGACAGTAGTAGTAATGGTAAGACAAAACGTGTAACTGACAACTGTGTGTTAAAGAATGTAATCCACAGAAACCTTAATACCTTTCACTGTACCCCGACGTTTCGCAAACATATGCTGCCATAATATATTTGTGACATATTGCGTGTGTGTGTGTGTGTGTGTGTGTGTGTGTGTGTGTGTGTGTGTGTGGTTTTCTGCGTATTGGGGGAGGCATGGTACCTGTAATCAGGCAGAGAAAAATATTATTTATAATATTAGTAATATCCGATTTTCCGATTACAGTATAAAATAGAGAAAACGAATACAATACAAAGGAAGCAGACAAATACATATGTACACGTGACACAAAACAGTTACGTAAATGTTTGCACTTGAAAATGGAGGTAAGTCCTCGAAACGTATCGTGCTAAGCAGGAAAAAGTACGCAAATGGTGCAGTGTTTCATTATTTAAATCACGTCAAACCTGTTCAATCCGTACCTCGAACAAGCAATAACGGAAATAAAAGACAGGTTCAAGACTGGAATTAAAATTCAGGCTGAAAGGGTATCAATGATACAATTCGCTGGTGACATTGCTATCCTGAGTGAAAGTGAATTACATGATTTGCTGAATGGACTGAGCATTCTAATGAGTACAGAGTATGTACTGAGAATAAATCGAAGAAAGACGAAAGTTATGAGAAGCAGCATAAATGAGATCAGCGAGAAGCTTAACATTAGGAATGATGGTCACAAAGTAGATGAAGTTAACGAGTTCTCCTGCTTAGGCAGCAAAATAACCAATGACGGACGGAGCAAGGAGGACATCAAAAGCAGGCAAAAAGGGCATTTCTTGTCTAGGGAAGTCTACTAGTATGAAACATAGGCCTTAATCTGATGAAGACATTTCTGAGAATGTAAGTCTCCTGTACAGAATTGTATGGTAGTGACACATGGACTGTGGAAAAACCGCCTGCCGTTGTGGCCGAGCTGTTCTAGGCGCTTCAGTCTTGAACGGCGCGACCGCTACGGTCGCAGGTTCGAATCCTGCCTCGGGCATGGATGTGTGTGATGTCCTTAGGTTAAGTGGTTTAAGTAGTTCTAAGTTCCCGGGGGCTGATGACCTCAGCAGTTAAGTCCCATAGTGCTCAGAGCCATTTGAACCACTTGAATTTTTTTTTTTTGAAACTGTATTTCAGTACAGTCGCTGATGATCATTGTATGACAACTCTGAAATGAATAAAAAGATGACACCCAGATTCCAGATGCCTGATGTGCCCTCGCTTGTCCACCAATCCTACACCCCCCCCCCCTTTCCCACATTCTTCCTTGTTGATGCCGATGAGACTGCGGCCAAAGAGTCTGGAACACGCCAAAATGTGACATGAACACTGAAGGCGATATCCCACTGGAGGTAGGGTCTCACACGTCCCGTAGTACCGGACCACCGGCTGTCAGCCCTCGCCAAGTGTTCTGCATTTCATCACGGTGTGAGTAGTGTGCCTCGGTAGTGATCCAAAATCCGTTTGGGACCAGCTCGGTAGCGCGGCCCGCTGTACCTACAAACTGATAATCCGGTTTCGACCACCAGGCGGCGCGCACGGCTCGCCTTAATCAAACGCTACACTGTGTGCCCGCCCGCCACTACACGGCACGTTGCAGGCATGATCACTGTTTTTATTTTCTGCCTACATGTTTTTCCAGAGCGAAACGCGCCGCCTCCGGTTCCAGTAGGTCCTCCAGCAACAAGCTCCGCGTGTTTACACTGCACCATCCCTGTAGCCCGATGCTGTTCCTGCTGTGCGCTTTTTTTTCCATTCTGCGTCCCGCTATACAGTCGGTGCTTTTATGTCCTCACTAGCGATGTTACGCGTTTGTTCATGGGCAGAAGTGAGACATAAAATCTAATGGTGCTCACTTTTTCAGAGTCGATACAGCCAGTGTTGGCTGAGGATGACACTTCCGCCTGCACCGTATATATTTCACCAGTAAAGCAACATTTTAATTCCAGTCGCGGAGGATAATTAACAGAAAATCTATTTAGAGCGAAAGAGCGTTATCAGGATTTGTTACTATTCAACACAGAGACCCATTTTCATTCTGATGACAGTGCAAATATAGACCCCTCATTCGCATGTGTATTCCCCTGGCACCCGTAGTGACTATCCTTGGCAAAACCGAGACAGTGAATAATTCGGAAACCAGGATAATAAAATCAGTCTGATGCCTTTTTACAGCGTTTTTATAGAACATTTCGAGATCGCAGCTTAATTAGCTTGGCTTCAGTTTTCATACAAGGATTTCCTCTACGGTGTTGTGATTGAGGGTTTGGGTGTAGGCTGAGGTTGGGTCGCACACGTGGAAGCCTCGGCTTTTAATCAATCTTTGTTTCATTAAACATCAATTTACAATATGAGAGCGCATCCCAATACAGCAATCCCTTGCACTCAGATTCATGCAATAATTCAAATAAGAAACGACGAAACAAAAAAAGAAACAATTATTCGGCACACGGTAATAGAATAATCTCATTTCCAAAGTGACCAGAAATAATGTACACTAAAATTTCATCGTAGGATACAGGCATTCATTATGTACACGTTAGTTATAATTAAACTTTCCCTACTTTAGAGGGCCCCCATGAAAAACGAATAATCGTAGGACAAAGAAACTTGGGGAGACATTTTTAAGGACAAATTCTGGTGTTGGGACAGCAACCAGCCCCAAGTTTACTTTCGGTTCCTTTGTTCAAAGGGTACCGTCACCGGTTTCCATGCCGGCCGGTGTGGCCGAGCGGCTCTAGGCGCTTCAGACTGGAACGGCAGGACCGCTACGGTCGCAGGTTCGAGTCCTGCCTCGGGCATGGATGTGTGTGATGTCCTTAGGTTAGTTAGGTTTAAGTCGTTCTAAGTTCTAGGGGACTAATGACCACAGCAGTTGAGTCCCATAGTGCTCAGAGCCATTTTTTGAGCAGTGAGCTCTTTTGATGGCCACAAGGTTGGTAAGAATTTCTTGTGGTAGGGCGTCTATTCCTCTGGCAGCGAATTTGATAATTGCTGCGTGTTCGTTGGTGCACGTGCACGAGACGCAGTATGACTACCCGACGCATCCCACTGGTTTTAAGTCAAGGGAACGTGCAGGCCGGTCCATTCGCAGAATATCCTCTCATTCCACGAGATACTCCACCTGCGCTATTCGATGAGGTCGCGCACTATCGTCCATAAAAATCAAGGCGGGGCCGAATGCACCCTGAAAAGACCAACATTTGGAAGGTGTACAGTGGCACAACAATGATAAAGGATTAATGTTCCGTGTTCGAAGAACTGGAGGTCAGCATGTCTTCTGAGTTTTCTGAGGCTGCAGCCACTGCGGCAGGCAACAGCACAGAAGATAGTTTAATGGACAACTCTAAACAGGGCAGTCACAGAAGTTGGAAAGAAAAACATAGGTACAAACAAGGTAACTGCGAAGAAACCATGAGTAACACAAGAAATACTCCAACTGATCGATGAAAGAATAAAGTACAAAAATATTCATGGAAGTTCAGGAATACAAGAATTTACTTACGAACGAATTAAGCAGGAAGGGCAGGGAAGCTAAGGCGATATGGCTCCAGGAAAAATGTGAAGAAACAGAAAGGAAATCATTGTCGGAAGGGCTGCAGCAGCGTATTGCGAATTCAAGACAACCTTCGGTCAAATTAAAAGCAATAAAAGTAACAATATGACCGCAACGGGAATTCCAATGTTAAATGCTGAGGAGAGAGTTGCTGATAAGTGGAAAGAGTACATTGAATGCCTCTATAAGGGCGAAGACATATCTGATGATGTGATAGAAGAAGAAACAGGAGTCGATATAGAAGAGACAGGGGTCCAGCATTATATTCAGAATATGAATGTGAAGATGAAATAAGGCAGATGGGATTGATAACATTCCATTAAAATTTTTAAAATCGTTGGCGGAAATCGAAACAAAACGACTATTCACAGTGATGTGTAGAATGTATGAGCTTGGCGATGAACTATCCACACAATTTCGAAGATTGCAAGAATCGATAACTGCGAGAATTATCGTACAGTCCGCTCAACAGCTCATGCATCGAAGTTGCTGGCAAGAATAATATTCAGAAGAACGGAAAAGAATATTGAAGATCTATTAGATGACGGTCAGTTAGGCTTTAGGAAAGATAAACGCACCCGAGAGGCAATTCTGACGTTGCGGGTGATAATGGAAGTAAGACTAAAGAAAAATCAGTACACGTTCATGGGACTTACCGACCTGAATAAAACATTCAAAAATGTAAAAAGGGTGCAAGAGATTCGATATTCCGTGGAAAATAGGGGTAAGCTATACGGAAAGGACCATAATATAGAACATGTACAAGAACAAAGTGAGAACAATAAGAGTGAGAGATGAAGAACAGGGAGTTCGGATTAAAAACGCTGTAAGACAGGAATGCAGTCTTTCACACCTACTGTTAAATTTATGCATTGAAGAAGCAGTTACGAAAATAAAAGAAATATTGAAAGTTGAAAGGATATCAATGATAAGATTGACTAATGACATTGCTATCCTCAGTGGAAGTCAAGAAGAATTAGTGGATCTGTTGACAGCAATGAACTGTCTAATGAGTACAGAATATGGATTGAGCGTAAACCGAAGAAAGACGAAGGTAATGAGAAGTAGTAGAAATGAGAATAACGAGAAACTAATCGTCAAAATTGATGACCACGAAGTAGATGAAGTTAACGAATTCTGCTACCTAAGCAACAAAATAACCAACGACAGACGGAGCAAGAACAACATCAAAAGCAGACTAGCACTGGCAAAAAGGCATTCCGGGTCAAGAGAAGTCTACTAGTAGTAAACATTGGCATTAATTTGAGGAAGAATTTTCTGAGAATGTGCGTTTGGAGCACAGCGTTGTATGGTAGTGAAACAAGGACTGGGGGAAAACCAGAAAAGAAGAGAATCTAATCATTCGAGATATGAAGTTGTAAGTAGGCTGTTTAGGTTTTCTTGTTGGTAACGCCACATAGCGCTCTGTATGAAAAATCACTGGCTGTGCTGTGTGCAGTCTGTGGCTAGTTTGCATTGTTGTCTGACATTGTAGTGTTGGGCAGCTGGATGTTAACAGCGCGTAGCGTTGCGCAGTTGGAGGTGAGCCGCCAGCAGTGGTGGATGTGGGGAGTGAGATGGAGGAGTTCTGAGAGCGGATGATCTGGACAGAGACAGTAAATTTGTAATATTGGATATCATGGACTGATATAGATATTATGACTTTTGAACACTATTAAGGTAAATACATTGTTTGTTCTCTATCAAAATCTTTCATTTGCTAACTATGCCTATCAGTAGTTAGTGCCTTCAGTAGTTTGAATCTTTTATTTAGCTGGCAGTATTGGCGCTCGCTGTATTGCAGTAGTTGGAGCAACGAAGATTTTTGTGAGGTAAGTGATTTGTGAAAGGTATAGGGCCATTCTTTTGTAGAGATTATTGAAAGTCAGATTGCGTTGCGCTAAAAAATATTGTGTGTCAGCTTAAGCACAGTCATGCTCAATTTTTCTAAGTGGACGTTTCATATGGAACAATGCTAACTAGCCACAGACTGCACACAGCACAGCCAGTGATTTTTCATACAGAGCGCTTTGTGGCGTTACCAATAAGAAAACCTAAACAGCCTACTTACAAAGTTACAGACGAATGTTGAAAATTAGTTGGACCGATAAGGTAAGGAACGAGGAGGTTCTCCAGAGATTCGGCAGGGAAAGGAATGATATGGAAAGACCACTGAGAAGAAGAAGAGGTAGGACATCCATTAAGACATGACGGGATAATTTCTATAGTACTAGAGGGAGCTGCGGGCCGTGGAAGGTGAGAACTGTAGAGGAAGACAGAGTTTGGAATACATCTAGCAAATAATTGAGGAGGTAGGTTGCATGTGCTACTCTCAGATGAAGAGGTTTGCACAGGAGAGGAATTTCTGGCGGCTCCCATCAAACCAGTGAGATCTATAATAAAAAAATGTCGTCCATGCAACACTACACCTCAGGATATTTTAGTAGGGGCTTTTAAGTTTTTCTTTTGGTTACTAAATTTTAGATTCTTGTAATACCTGGAGGCACAGTGTTTCATGGAAGCACTGACCTCCAAATGTTTGAACACGTTACACTCACTGCTCAACGTTGTTGTGACACGGCCCCATTCCCCATACATGGTTTTTCAGAGTTGCATTCTGCCTTGACTTCATTTTTACGGATGACAATCCGCCATTGTATCTAACAGCGAGGTGGAGAAGGCCTTAATACGAAAGAATATTCGGCGAATGGACTCACCGGCCCATTCCCCCGACTTGAATCCCATCGTGGAGTGTGGTTACATTAAGAGGAGACACTGCATCTCGTCCATTTGCACCGGAGACCACGCAGAAGTTGTCCATCGCGATAATGGAGGAGTTTGACGCCCTATTACAAGGACTCCTTAGCAACTTTGTAGCCGTCATGGGAGCTCATTGCAGGATTCTGGTGATCACAACTTATATTAAGGACTATGTCCTACATTTCTTAATGTCAGAGGACCATCATTTTTTGCGGTGAGTTGAGTGTAGTTATTGTCTGTGAATAAAAGTGTCATTTCTGTCCGTCTCACCGCATAATGTTTACAATTCCCTTATGCGCTTTACTGTAGCTGTTCTTTTTATGTATAGTCCAAATTCTATCAGACTGTGTTGCTTGACAGTGACACATCATGCAAACGTTACTTTCGACCTTAAGTTTTGCACACCGTTTTATACAAGGACCTCCAATACGGTGTCATCACGCCGGAATGAGTATCTTTAAACTTTTTAGTTTCGTTTACATGTGATATCACAACAAATTAATTCTCACATGTTGTTTAGCTATTTTATGAGGACACACAGTATTATTTCAAAAGAGGAGAGGCGCCTCGATTAGGATAGTTTCATGAAATATCCACTGTATTAAATGACTTCAGATCCGCAGTTGCGTTCAGTTCTCGTAATTTGAAGCGTGCGTGTGAGGCTACCCCGAGTGTTTCATAAACTGGTCATTCTCCTGTGGTACAAACCGAATAACCAAAGAAACTGGTACATCTGCCTAATATCGTGTATTGTCCCAGCGAGCACGCAGAAGTGCCGCAGTACGACGTGGCATGAATTCAACTAACGTCTGAAGAGTGTTGGAGGGCACTGACACAATGAATCCCGCAGGGTAGTCCATAAATCAGTAACACTACGAGGGCGTGGAGATCTTTTCTGAACAGTACGTTGGAAGACATCTCAGATATGCTCTTTAATGTTCATGTCTCTGGAGTTTGGTGGTCAGCGGGAAAGTTTCAACTCAGAAGAGTGTTCCTGCAGCCACTCAGGAATTAAGGGCGTGTGGGGTGACGCATTGTCCTGCTGGGATTGCCCAAGTTCGTCGGAATGTACAATCGACATGAATGGATGCAGGTGATCAGACAGGATGCTTACGTACGTGTCACCTGTCAGAGCCGTATCTAGGCGTATCAGTCCAATTGCACACGCCCCGCACCATTACAGAGCGTCCACCAGCTTGAACAGCCACCTGTTAACATGCACGGTACATAGATTCATGAGGTTGTTTCCATACCCGTACACGTCCATCCGCTCGATACAATTTGAAACGAGATTCGTCCAACGAGGCAACGTGCTTCCAGTCATCTCCAGTCCAGTGTCGGTGTTGACGGGCCCGGGCGAGGTGTAAAGGTTTTTGTCGTACAGCCATCAAAGAGACACGAGTCGGCCTTCGTCTCCGAAAGCCCATACCGATGATGTTTCGTTGAATGGTTGACACTCTGACACTTGTTGATGGCTGAGTATTGAAATCTGCAGCAATTTGCGGAAGGGTTGGACTCCTGTGAAGCTGAACGATTTTCTTCAGTCGTCGTTGGTCCCGTTCTTGCACGATCTTTTTCCGCATGCACCGATGTCGGAGATTTGATGTTTTAACGGACTGCTGATATTCACGGTACACTCGTGGAATGGTCGCACGGCTATATTCCCACTTCATTGCTACCTCGGAGTTGCTGCCTCCCATCGCTCGTGCGCCGACTACGACACCACGTTCAAACTCATTTAAATCTTGATAATCTGCCATTGCAGCAGAAGTAACCGGTCTAACAACCTCGTCTTATATAGGCGTTGCCTATATAAGATGCAAAAATTGGCAGTTAACCCTCAATAATGAAAAGTGTGAGGTCACACATATGAGTGCTAACAGGAATTAGTTGAACTTGGGTTAAACGATGAATCAGTCAAACAAATCTAAAGGCCATAATTCAACTAAATACCCAGGAATTACAATTAGGAACAACTTAAATTGGAAGGAACACACAGAAAATGTTGTGGGTAAGGCTAACCAAAGACTGCGTTTTATTGACAGGACACTTACAAAATGTAACAGATCTACTAAGGAGACTGCCTACACTACGCTTGTCCGTCCTCTTTTAGAATACTGTTGCACGGTGTGGGATACTTATCAGATAGGACTGACGGAGTACATCGAAAAAGTTCAAAGATTGTATTATCACGAATATGGGCGAGAGAGTCACTGAAATGATACAGGATTTGGGCTAGACATGATGAAAAGAAAGGCTCTTTTTATTGCGATTGAATGTTTGCACGAAATTTCAATCATTATCTTTCTCCTCCGGATGCGATAATATCTTGTTGACACCGACTTACATATGAAGATAGGATCACCACGATAAAATAAGGGAAATCTGAGCTCAGACGGAAAGATATAGATGTTCGTTCTTTCCACGTGCTATACGAGATTGGAATAATAGAAAATTGCGAAGGTGGTTCGATGAACCCTCTGCCAGGTACTTAAATGTGATTTGCAAAGTATCGATGTAGATGTAGATGTCCACTGCAGCGCCGTATTCTGCCTGTTTATATATCTCTGTATTTCAGTACGCATACCTATACTAGTTTCCTTGGCCCTTCAGTGTATTTTTATAAAGATTCAGAGGAGCTGCATGTTTTGTGTTGGTACCACGAACATAGAGCTCTCCCTCCAAAACTTTCGTTTGCCTCGGGGAGTAAGGAGTCCACTGCTGTTTCCCGATCCGACCAGGCGTCTTGGAGGAGCACCGACTGTGGAAGCAAGTATACTGACTGCATTGCGAAGCTCAGCATCGTCCTTTAGTTTATCCCAAGCATGAAGCGCTCCTCAAGTCTTCTTAATATACGAGTTTTACGCTTTTATTCCGGTTCCTGAATTTTAGATTCTTATCATTTATGGGGTGAGTCTGCAGCTGACATGTTCGTCTGTTCAACTGGGGTAACACGTCCCACAATAGTTCCTCATATCAAACTGAGTTTGACGCTAGTAATCTTAAAGCGCCACATTTACTGATGTTAAGGGAAGTTAGGGAGTTGCGTGGACAGTCTAGAGTCTAGTATGTTGTTCCCGTGAATTCTCTCAGTGCGTCAAAGCTTACGTTTCTGCTTTTGGTTTATTTATGTATCTATATCATTAATGGTTGAACAGAAGGTTTTTAGCAGCTCTTGTCCCTTTCATTTTCAGATTCCCATCCACGCGGCATAGCGGATATATCATTAAGAAGTAGAGGGGTAAGTTTATTTGACTGTTATATTTCAGCTGAACTTTCCTTTCTCGGAAGGGACAAAAGTCATCGAGTAATTATATGCACATATACAGATGGTGATCGTATTGCGTACGCAAAGTATAAGAGAGCAGTGCACTGGAGGAGTTGTCATTTGTAGTCAGGTGATTCATGGGAACAGGTTTGTGGCATGATTATGGAAGTACAACGGAAATTAACACACTTTGAACGCGGAGTGATAGCTGGACCAAGACGCATGGGACATTCAATTTCGGAAATATTACGAGATCCAGAGTGTCAAAAATGTGACGAGAACAGCAAATTTCCGACATTATCTCTCTTCACGGACAACGCAGTGGGTAGCGGACGTCACGTAACCACCGAGGGCATCGGCGTTTGCGTAGAACTCTCAGTGCTAAGATACAAGCAAAACTGCATTAAACAACTGCAGAAGTCAATGCGGAACGTACGACGACGATCCGCTATTACAGTGAGGTGAAAGATGGCGTTAATGGGCTATGGCAGTTCCTTCGACATCGCCTGCAGCGCCTCTCCTGGGCTCGTCACCATATCGGTTGGACCCTTGACGGCAGGAAACCCGTTGTCTGGCCAGATGAGCCTCGATTTCAGTTCGTAATAGCTGATGGTATGATGGTAGGGCTCGTGTGTGGCCCAAATCCCACGAAGCCATGGATCCAATTTGTCATCAAGACACTGTGATGGAGATCCATAACGGTGTGTTTACACGGAACGTACTGAGTGTTCTGGTCCAATTGAACCGATCAGCGAGTGGAAATGGTTCTGTTCGGCTACATGGAGACCTTTTGCAGCAATTCATAGACTTCAAGTTCCAAAATGGCAATGGGATTGTTTTGGATGACAATGAGTCATATCATAGGAACACAATTGTTTGATGAACATTATGGACAATTCGACTGAATTATTTGGCCCCCCTGATTGCCCGCCATAAATCACATCGAACATTTATGGGACATAATCGAGAGGTCAGATGGTGCACAAAATCCTGCGCTGGCAACACTTTCGCAATCATGGAAAGGTACAGAAGCAGCATGGCGTAACATTTCTGCAGCAGTCTCCCAAGGACTTGTTGGGTCGACGCCAGGAGTGAGTTACTGAACTACACCGAGCGAAAGGAGGACCGAGACGATTTTTAGGAAGTATCGCATGACCTTGCCACTTCAGTGTATATAAATTACGTAAGAACACTAGAATGTCCTCGGAGCTTCTGGCGCACCTTGTCACTAGCAGCGAGGTCGTAATTACGCCATTGGAACGTCCCCTTAGAAAAATTATGAATTACTGTGCTAGTAAACTTCTTCATTATTTGATACATCTGAGTAAAACTGAACGTACTCAAACAGTTCTCTCTTTACTTATTCTAATCATCACTAAACTAACACACGATATTTTTTTAGCAGAACGCAATCTGACTTTCAATAATCCCTACAAAAGAATACCCCTGACTAACAATAACCTATACCGTTCGTGAATCACCTACCTCACAAAAATCTTCGTTACTCGAACTACTGCAATATAGCGAGCGCCAAAACTACCAGCTAAATGAAAGATTCTAACTACTGAAAGCACTAATTACTGATAGGCACAGTTCTCAAATGAAAGATTTTGATAGAGAACAAACAATGTATTTACCTTAATAAGGTTCAAAAGTCAACACATACAGGGTGTTACAAAAACGTACGGCCAGACTTTCAGGAAACATTCCTCACACACAAAGAAAGAAAATATGTTATGTGGACATGTGTCCGGAAACGCTATAAATATACAGGGTGAGTCACCTAACATTATCGCTGGATATATTTCGTAAACCACATCAAATACTGACGAATCGATTCCACAGACCGAAAGTGAGGAGAGGGGCTAGTGTAAATGTTTAATACAAACCATACAAAAATGCACGGAAGTTTTGTTTTTTAACACAAACCTACGTTTTTTTTTAAATATAACCATGTTAGTTTCGTTAGTACATCTGAACTTATAAACAAATACGTAATCAGTGCCGTTTGTTGCATTGTAAAATGTTAATTACATCCGGAGATATTGTAACCTAAAGGTGACGCTTGATTACCACGCCCCCGCTGTTCGATAGTGTGTATCGGAGAGCACCGAATTACGTAGGGATACATAGGGAACGGTGATGGACCTTAGGTACAGAAGAGACTGGAGCAGCACATTACGTCCACATGCTAACACCTTTTTATTGGTCTTTTTCACTGACGCTCATGTAAATTACCATGAGGGGTGAGGTACACGTGCACACGTGGTTTCCATTTTCAAATACGGAGTGGAATAGAGTGTGTCCCGACATGTCAGGCCAATAGATGTTCAATGTGGTGGCCATCATGTACCGTGAAGTGCCTAAAACCCCAGAGGATATAAACAACATATTGTGGCAGCCTGCTGCGACATTACACCAGACGTACTACGGCGTGTACGACATTCATTACGCCAGAGATTGCAATTGTGTGCAGCAAATGATGGTCACCACATTGTACATCTATTGGCCTGACATGTCGGGACACACACTATTCCACACCCTAATTGAAAACGGAAACCACGTGTGTACATGTACCTCGCCCCTCATGGTAATGTACATGTGCGTCAGTGAAAAAGACCAATAAAAGGTGTTATTATGTGGACGTAATGTGCTGTTCCAGTCTCTTCTGTACCTAAGGTCCATCACCGTTCCCTTTGGATCCCTACGTAATTCGGTGCTCTCCGATATACACGATCGAGAGCTACGTGGCTTTACCAAAATAAAAACCTAAACAGCCTACTTACACCATATGAAGGCAGCTGTAATGGCCTTTCTCATGGTCATTAGAGGAGCGTAATACTCTTCTCAGAATTCTTTCTCTTTACACTACGTTTATAATCAGGAAGCTAAACCAAAGGGGCTCTGAGTTCAGGGACATACTGAGGTGTTAGTTTGGATGTATAGAATTTTAGTCATCTGTGGATTAAAGAAAAAGTGAGGCAACACCGGAGGCGTCTGAGAACATGGTCGCTTTTGATGGGGTACAATGCCCTGCCTGATACTATTACGGTCTGTGACTAGGCATTAGAGTGAAAGTGATCCAGTGATCAGAGCTCCCTGCCGTCCTCGTGCCAAGCCCGCTGGTTCGCCACTGTGCAGTGAGTTCCCGCCGCCAGCTGTACCGGCAGGCAGCCGTGTTTACTGGCGACACGGCGACGCCACGACCGTCACCGGCGCCAGCGATCGATGCAGTAATTAATTTGCTGGCCGGCTCGGCGCCACACTAGCCACGCGTTGTGTTTTTCTCTGGTGCACGGCCGCCCCCACGTCGGAAGCCTGGCGAATCAGTCGCCAGCTTCTGCGGAAGCGCTGCAACTGTCGCACGAGCGTAGCGGAACGGGAGTCCACTCTGGCTCGAAGTCAACCGAGACTCAAAACTTTTGTTGTGTAAAAGCAAACTCGTGTGGCGCGGTTCGCTGGCAGGAACAGATTCAACTGTCTAATCGGAGAGGCTTTTCCTATCTTTCACACACGCCGGTACCTTTCCTGTGCACAGAATGAGATATGCGTGTTAAGTAAATTTGATGCGTGTACATGACTCTAACAGGTTTGCCTTACACGGAATGATTCAGCTGCCCCTACTGGTAGGCTATATGGTTCAAATGGCTCTAAGCACTATGAGACTCAACATATGAGGTCAGCAGCCCCCTACACTTAAAACTTGTTGTGACCGTAGAAAATTTTAATTTTTATTCTTGCTTTTGTGACCACAATAAGAGTCCAGGCTCCATAGGCAAACAGCCAGCCGACATTAAGAAATAGTCCACCAGGATGTAGGGACAAGATATGCGGCAGAGGCTGTCAAGTATGGCTTGTTTATCAAATAACTTAGTGTTTGACTTCCTGCAAGAGGAAGCAGCATGAATCAAACTTGCGCAATGGAAGACGCAAACAAATGGTTCAAATGGCTCTGAGCACTATGAGACTTAACATCTATGGTCATCAGTCCCCTAGAACTTAGAACTACTTAAACCTAACTAACCTAAGAACATCGCACAACACCCAGTCATCAAGAGGCAGAGAAAATCCCTGACCCCGCCGGGAATCGAACCCGGGAACCCGGGCGCGGGAAGCGAGAACACTAGAAGATGCAAACACCAGGGCGATAATACAGCAAGAGAGAGTCATGTGCGAAAATGACTCTTGTGGAACCAAATTATGTTGTGTGCAGCTAGAAACGAGAGTGTCGTGTGGAACCATAGGCACTCTTGTGCAATCCGATCACTTAAAAATGAAAGGGTCGTGTGAAACAAATTAACTCGTGCGCAACCATGTACATGAGAAACGAAATAAAAGGCCAGGCAGCGGAATACCTAGAAGCAGAGATTCAGATGAAGATTCAGAGCCAGTGCTGGCAGTTTGGAGATTTCGCAGCGAGACGCCAGCGGGGCCGAGTAGGCCCATAGCAGCCGATACAGCTGATAAAGACGGTGATAGACTCTGGTGGATACTCAGGAACTGCAGGTCAAGGATTTTCAGAGTTTCATTGGAATAGTGTTGAATAGAGGCTGTCAGTCTTTGTCTCAATTACTTAGAGAGATTTCAGTGCTAACCAAGAACAAGTGATTGCTTTTTACTTGTTTCTTATATGTACCGTCAATTAGCTTTGAAGTAGCAAGTCCGAATAAATAGACTGAATCTTACTAAGGGTTATGGTCCAACACCTCACACAAGTATATGTGAGAATAAACTTGATAGAAACTAACAAATCGCTTCTGCCTATTGAAATTCTGTAACCTATTTTCAGGAAACTTATTTGCTTCAAACAAAGGCGATTCTCTCCCTCTCATCCCCGATATAGGGGTGGACAGCAATTTATAGCTAACCCATTGTCGATAACGTCCCGATTGCGCTACGCAGTTCGTACTTACTTCATTCTGGTATAGTGACGGCGTGCCGGGATGCGAAAAACTACATAAACCTAACTAACCTAATGACATCACACACATCCGTGCCCGAGGCAGGATTCGCACCTGCGACCTTACCGTAGCAGCAACGTGGTTCCGGACTGAAGCGCCTAGAACGGCTCGGCCACAAAGGCCGGCTAGATTATATGCAACCAATAACACCTTTAGGAACCTTGTGCAAGATTTTCAAATTCTCTCGCTTGTTATATGTAAATTCTTGGTCTGACAGAAAAAAATGAAAAAGTTCTCTTCTTAGGAAATGTAAAGTAGTTAAATATTTACTGGGAGAGGCTTTCGCTAGAGGCCGTATTTTTTTAATTATTGAAGATAAATGTACAAAACTGTCCTACAGATGCGTTTTTCTTGAATGATTCGAATACTATGGCCTCACCGAAAACGAATCATAGTACAAAATTGAATTCCATTGAGTTTCCTGCAAAAAGGCTCTGTTATTTTCTTTCCTTGGGATATAAAATTTACCCTTTGCGAGTGATAGAAATCGAAAATATAATATGTGGTATTCGAAGGTCTTGCAGGTTGCGTAAGACCCATCGGCAGCGGCAGCTGAATCACCTTGGCTGATGATGGGAGAGGGTGGAAACCCAGTGCCAGCACATATCCCACTCCTCTCGAATAGCTTCAAAGGACACTGTTGCTGCCGTTCCTTAATAACAAACAGTAAAATTATCTGCTCGTTCATGTCCAAACTATAGTCATCTGGAAATAGTTAATTAGGTGGCTCTTCTGCCGATTTCTCTTTCGTCGCGGCCCTGCCGAGGGCGCCACAAAACCCCGATGCCAATGGATGGTGCATTTCATAAAGAATATCAGTGCACGTTTTTCATCATTTTTATTTTTTGTGTGTGGTTTCTGTGCCTTTGCTTGCACGTGAAATGTACCCCACACCCTCTTCCCACTTGCTCCTAAAGGGTGGTCAACAGTACCTCAAACAAATCTTGTTAGAGCATCTTGAAATACGTCAATAGAAAGTCAACCAGGCCAAAACATAAATACAAGGGTCACTCAAAGAAATGCACACTATTTTTTAAAAATCTATCTTTTATTCTACATGTTTGAAAGTTTTACAGTGTGTAGATACAACCTTTAGGAACAATATTTTCATTTCTCCACATAATTTCAAAACTGCCTCACGCCATCTTGGAACCAGCGTTTGTATACCCTCACGGTAAAATTCTGGGCCAACCTGTTGGAGCCACTGTTTGACAGCGTGCACAAGGGAGTCATCATCTTCAAACCTTGAGTCTTTCAGTTTCACAAAGAGATGATAGTCACATGGACCCAGGTCAGGACTGTAAGGTTGGTGTTACAGTGTTGTCCATCCTAGTTTTGTGATCGCTTCCATGGTTTTTTGACAGACATGTGGCTGTGCATTGTCGTGCAACAGCGAAACATCCTGCTTTTGCCGATGTGGCCGAAAACGACTCAGTCGAAATTGAAGTTTGTTCACTGTCGTCACATATGCCACAGAATTTATGGTGGTTCCACTTGGCATGATGTCCTCAAGCAAGAGACCTTCGGAATCAAAAAACACCATAGCCATAACTTTTCCAGCGGAAGGTGTGGTTTTGATTTTTTTTTGTGTGTGTGAATTTGCATGATCCCACTCCACTGACTGCCACTCCGTCTCTGGTGAAAAATGATGGAGCCATGTTTCATCACCTGACACAATTCTTCCAAGAAATTCATCTCCACCATTCTCATACTGTTCCAAAAGTTCGCTGCATACCGTTGTTCTTCTTTCTTTGTGAGCCACTGTCAACACCTGGCACAAACCTTTTTTAACGCGAACACTGTCAGTATTCTGCAAACACTGCCTTCCCTTATCCCAACGTAGCGTGACAATTCGTTCACTATGATGCGTCTGTCAGCAGTCACCAATTTGTTAACTCTCTGCACATTGTCTGGAGTGTGTGCAGTACGAGGCCTGCCGCTGCCGTGCCCGCTTTCATCACGTAACCTGCTTGCGCACCTACTAACTGTACTGCGATCGACAGCAGCATCTCCATACACCTTTTTCAACCTCTTTTGGATGTTTCCCACTGTTTCATTTTCACAGCACAGGAATTCTATGACAGCACGTTGCTTCTGACGAACGTCAAGTGTAGCAGCCATCTTGAAGACATTCTGTGACGGCGCCACTCACGGGAACAGGTTGAACTAAGTTTGAAAACAAGCGGATATATCTACACACTGTAAAACTTTCACACATGCAGAATGAAAACTGTATTTTTACAAAAATAGTATGCATTTTTTTTGGAGTGACCCTCATAAATGAAAGTAATAAACTGATGAAAAATATTTATAACCTAAGAAATATGTAAATAACAATTATAATCTGTAAGAAAAATGTTAAGAAAAATGTTTTGTAAAATTTATTTAAGTTCTTTGCATATCGATGGTGACAGTGAAGTATCCGCACCAAGCTCTTTGTTGGCGGGAGAGCCCGCGTATTGATACATACGGAGCGCGACGAGAAGCGCGCAGCATTGTCGATAGAACACTCTTGAGTCAACCTTTGTGGAGTGAAGTTTTGTGTAGAGAGAGCGGCGTGCCTGTTCGCCACCAGCTGTATACTACATGAAGAATACTATAATTATATAACTGGTAATTATTCAAAGTCGACGTCGTGAAATCAAAGATATTGTAAGTTCGTTGTTACATTTTTAATCTGTTTTATGTAAACGATCCCCAAACTCAAGTTTTATAAATTGAATCATTATAAAGAGTTAAAAATTTATATTCAACCATTTTCAGAATAGATCAGTTTATCTCAGTCCATATCGTATTATTTTTCTTTAACCCAGTAACCACAAGGTTTTACTTTTGTTGAGTTTTCTCAATTTTTTAAAATTTAATAACGACATTGAATTTTGCACCAGTAATTTCAATCAAAAAAGCAAATGAATAATAAGTACAGTTTTAGTTCACGTATTTGCAATCCTAGTAAATGAATGCCAACCAAATAATTGTCAATAATACATCAGAGTGAGTGTATTCAGACATGCAGTCAAATGACGTTATCCAGGGGCGACCCAGTAAAATAAAAGGCAAGGAAAATATATATGAACGTTTTCAGGTTTACTGCATAGACAACCAGTACTAAGGGCCACGACCTAAGCTTATGTGTTCACGTCTAAATAATCTTCTTTTGATCAGTTACATTAATATTATTACCAATAAAGGCACAAGGCGTACAACATTGTGTACACTAAAGACTATCAGATCAGACACGTTGTCGAAAGCAAGTCCAGACAGGAAAGCTGCAAGGCACAAAAAGTTCAATTCTCTTTATTTCTTGCTTTTCTTAGACTGAAAGTAAGTTAAATTATTTTATTCTAGACGGGAACGTTATCGTCTAAACGCATTAAGCTCAATCATTATTTCTTTTATTTATTCGACGGGAAGTTGTAAATCTTCTGTAGTAGTGCTCTTTTGTAGTAGTGCCAGAGATGGAACACGGGTAGATCGTGACAAAAAGTCCGAAAACTACCGATCTGTAGTGGTGAGGTTGGTCATAGACAATTGGTTCGACTATCCCCTCCACTAGGCACAGGGGGACCTCCACACGCCCGCCATTTTCGAACAGAGTGAAAGAAGGCTGGTAAGTGAGCCGACGTGCCTTCAATGCGTCTGTCTCGAGTTTGCTGGGAAAAGGTGTCACAGTGTATTATGTTTTATCTAATCCATTTTTCTTTGCTGCATTTGGTTTAGTAGATAAATCTATTGCAGACACCGGGCTCATTTTTCAATTTATTTGCCAGAAATCCATTTAAAATGTAGTAAAAGTGCTTGTCCCTTGTTTCGGGCCATGTGATCTATGCTTATTTCTATATCATATTTAGACATACTCGTGTGAAATGTTAAATATTAGCGAATGGTTATATTTCCGGATCAAATATTCGAATTGTAATAGGTGTTTCCTTGTGGTACATGGGACTTATCCCCTGTGCCCCACGTGTGCACTGTATTCCGGATAAAGCTAGTGTAGATGATCGTAGGCTATATGTGTTACTAAATGAACTTAACCAAATCAATTTTAGACGCTCACGGCACATTTTATAAATTATTTACTGCGTTTCCTTTGTGGTAGAAATCAGATGACCCAAGTGGTCGCAGGCATAATGCAGGGGGCCAGAATATTTCTCAGAACGGCCCAGAATCATTAGAAGTAGCTCAACTCTAAAGTTCATTTGAAAAATTTACCCTTAAAATTACAGAACGAATGGAACTGATCTTCGAAGCACCACTACCACCAGCTGGGTTGTTTGTCACATTTTCTCTAAGCTCAGTGGGTTACGAATGCGAAATTTGGTATGCTTTTAATACTTCGCGTTCCCTTGGTCCAGTCTCTGCTTCTTTCTCGGTGGCATTATGTGTTCGATTGTTGCCATGCCTAGTGCATACTGACTGAATTTATGGGTATCTTCCCTAGAGACTTGATCAGACGCAATCCTGACCACTAAAATCGCCCTTGTTTCCTTCTGCAGCAGTGCGTATTTAAAACTAGCAATCCATAAGAGGCCTCACCTCCCAAGCTATGTACAACTGTCGCAACAAATCGTTATATTTTGTAAATGAGTATGCTTTCGAGCATGATAAAATAAAAGAGTTCAGTGATGACCAATCTACAACAAGCTACGAAACCAAGCCGTATATACATAAATCGGTGCCCAATGTAAATACATAAAGCATTCAAATTGAAGAAGCTGGCTGAAAGAGAGTACCCTGGATCCACACATCAGCGTTTGCTACCATTAGCCCCTCATTTCGCAGGAATGCGTTGGAAAAGGAACTAAATTAGAAAATATACGCTCTGTTCTCTGGCCTGAACTCCCTCATTTTCACTCACCATTACCCGTTGCGATAAATTCTAGATTTGTCAGTGGTACTTTTGCATCCACTGCTTCACTAACCATACATAACGTGGCGATCCAATGGTAGGGTGTGGGTATAGCGAATGCCCGGTGAACGTCATCTGCCAGTATGTGTAGTGCCAACAGTAAAATTCGGAGGCAGTGGTGTTAAGGTGTGGTCGTGTTTTTCATAGAGGGGGATTGCATCCGTTGTTGTTTTGCGTGGCACTAGTACAGCACATGCCTACATTGATTTTTCAAGCACCCTCTTGCTTCCCACTGTTGAAGAGAAATTCGGGGATGGCGATGGCATCTTTCAACACGATCGAGCACCTGTTCATAATGCACAGCCTGTGGCGGAGTGGTTACACTACAATAACGTCCATGTCATGGGCTTGCCTACATAGAGTCCTGACCTGCATCCTGTTGAACACCTTTGGGATGTTTTGAACACCAAGTTCGTAGCAGACCTCACCGACCGACGTCGATACCTCTCCTCAGTTGAGCACTCCGTGAAGAATGGGCTGCCGTTCCCCAAGAAACCATCCAGCACCTGCTTGAAGGTATGCCTGCGAGAGCAGAAGCTGTCATCAGGGCTAACAGTGGGCCAACACCATACTGAATTCCAGCTTTACCGATGGAGGGCGCCACGAACTTGTAAGCCGTTTTCAGCCAGGTGTCCGGATACTTTTGATCACATAGTGTAAATGCGATCATGACGACTGACCGAGTGACTAGTAAGAAATGTTTGTCTAGGGCGGTCACCTTGCACTTCCTCCCAGATATGAATGAGACACTTGCCTCGCACAAATATCCGAAGTTCTTGACAAGTCGAAAAGTGTGGCACCTAATCTTTGGGGTGGAGCATACAGTTAAAATCAACGAAAATATAATGATCGTAGCGACGAAGAAAGAGGTAGGGGGAGGGGGGGGGAGGGATAGTTTGCCATGAGTAGAACTCCGATGTTACGTGGCGTTTTTCGGTTCCCGGTGGAGCATACACGTTAATAATACGAGGGCTATTCGGAAAGTAAGGAACGATACGTCGCGAAATGGAAACCACAGTGAAAATCAAAACTTTTATTTGCCACAGTTAGCTAAAACTTCCAGCTACGTATCTCCGTAATCGTTGTACCAACTTTCCAATACCCTCGTTATAGAAGGCAGCCTTCTCTACGCTGGCCTACACCTCGTTTTCTGTGCCAAAATGGTGTCTTCATAGCCAGCTGTTCATGTGAGCACAGACAAAAGTCAGTGGGAGACAATTACGGGCTGTATTGTGGGCAATCAAACATTTAAAATCGAAAACGATGCAGGAGCATCTTCATTGCCCGCGCAGAATGCGGCTGAGAATTGCCTAAAGGAGAAACCGCACGACAGTTAGGTAATGTTGGCTTCATAGCTTCAGGCGAAATTCCTCACCAGGCCCTCGTACTTGGCAGGAGACACTATTGCTCTAGGTATCTTTACGTGCTCCCTGTGTGCTCAGAACTAGAAGGAACGACGTAACGCGATCGACGGGCACACTAGAGACACTGCCCAACACACCTGTGCAAAAATTCATCGGATTTTCACTGTGGTTTCGATTTCGCGACCGATCGTTCATTACTTTCCGAATAACCCTCGCATGTACAAAAAAAAAAAAAAAAAAAAAAAAAAAAAAAAAAAAAAAATTTCAAATGTGTAATAAATCTTATGGAACTTAACTGCTTAAGGTCATTAGTCCCTAAGCTTACACACTACATAACCTAAATTATCCTAAGGGCAAACACACACACCCATGCCCGAGGGAGGACTCGAACCTCCGCCGGGACCAGCCGTACAGTCCATGACTGCAGCGCCTCGTATCTACACCCAGCACCATGATCGCCAGTGCCCTGGCTGAAGGGAGGTAAGTCACATCTTCGATGGACTACCGTCGCGCACTAATATTGCCACACCACAGCTAGTCTGACCACCAGGTATCATGTATGTTGCGTAACCACAGGGACGCGAGACGCACTTCTTGCAATAAAGCAGTCAGCACCCTAAGCACGAAGCATCTCTCGCAGCAGATTGTTCTTCATAGTTGTTCCAATCGTAATCCGGTTAATAGTGGCGATATTATAAGCTTGTTGTCAAATTGCAGCTGCGAAGTTATTCATTAGGTGGGAAACGTCTGTTAAGTGCTAAGCTGCATCGTCATCTCTGGTCACCCCCAACGCTTCGGCCGGAACCGTTCCAAAAGTGGCGAGCCACCGGCGGCGTCCCTGTCGTTGTAACTTCCATGGCGTCATCATCCTCTTCCTAGGCTGTTGATCGCAAAGCAAGACCATCTTCGGACGCGGTATTGGCGCCTGCACTCCAGCCTGTGGAGTGCAGCATCTGTCTCGCGGATCGATGTCTGATCGTTCAGCTGTGGGTACGAACGAAACTTCATCCTTACCGTTCTGTGTTCCCACGCTGCAGTCAGCGGCGGTTGCTTCTATGGGAGCATCGTCTTGGCGGGTAGTGTCCTCATACCCCGGCGTCCGGCACTCAACCTGTTCTGCTCAGCGCCTCCGCTTACGGGGACTGGGGATCGTTGCTTTCTGGTATGACCTTCTGTGTCAGTCGAAGTCAGCGACTAACGACGCTCTGGCACAAAGGCCCCTGTTGGCACGGTCAACGATTCCAATACCATTTTATCGTCATGGACATCGTCATCCGTCAATGGGGGCGGTGCTGCAGGAGTAGCGTCTGCAACAGGTAGAACGAGTGTTTCATCTCCCTACCGAATCAGAGGATGCTGCGTTCGGTCACCAAGGCGGTGAAGTGAAATCAGGCTTGAGGGCGGCAACGTAAGTCACGGGAAGCAGTGTAGGTAGCCTGCGACGGTGGGTAACGCGAGGTGGCAGCGCGGTTCAATTCGTCATGTCACGGACTGCGCGGCCCCTCTCGCTGGAGGTTCGAGTCCTCCGTCGGGCATGGTGTGTGTGTGTGTGTGTGTGTGTGTGTGTGTGTGTGTGTGTGTGTGTGTGTGTGTGTGTGTGTGTGTGTGTGTGTGTGTTGCTCTTAGTTTCAAAAATGGCTCTGAGCACTATGGGACTCAACTGCTGAGATCATAAGTCCCCTAGAACTTAGATTTACTTAAACCTAACTAACCTAAGGACATCATACACATCCATGCCCGAGGCAGGATTCGAACCTGCGACCGCAGCGGTCGCGCGGTTCCAGACTGTAGCGCCTAGAACCTCTCGGCCACTCCGGCCGGCTAAGTTAGTTTAAGTAATTTGAGCATTTGCGACGGCGGCGTTATGTCCGCAGGCAGTAGAAGCATGATCCGGCGTTGGATGCATTCGGATCGAAGGTGGCCCTCCGTCCCACATCTGGAAGATGTCCTCGGTTGCCTGTCGCAAATGACGATGCTACGGCAACCGCCGATATAGTTATGTGAAGAGACATGTTGTTTAAGTTCAATTCGGATCTGTCAGTCTCCCTTCAGGACAAGATATGTTCCAAATTGGATCCATTTTTTTTTCTCGACATGGGTATATACCGTGTCTTAGGGTCAAGGAGCCGACTCGATTTGTTCTGCTGGGAGCAAACCACCATGATCAACGTCCAAAGCACCCACACTGCTATCAGCGTGGCAGAAGGGCAATTCCTGTTTTGTTTCCCGAAGCCTTGGTAGCTACCAAGTCTTCGAATGAAGTACTTGTGAGACGGTCTCAATTCGCGAAATCACTGTATGGCATTGTCGTTTATTTTGAGAGATGCATTTGGGGCCTGAACAGAGCATATTAGAATGCGGGTACTGGTTGCCTCAAAATAAAATAACATCTTAGTTACACAGCTGCTGGAAAATTTTATTGATATCGACAATTACTTAACCAGCTGATGTCCCCTGTCTATGATGGATCAACAGAGGTTGAAATTTCTAGTTGGTATAAAAAATGGCAGCTTGCACTAAATTCAGAAAAATGTAAGCTGATCCAGACAAACAGCAAAAACAATTTTCTAATACAGTATTAGTGGCGTGCTGCCTGACAAAGGCACGTTGATTAAATATCGAAGCGGAACGTGGCAAATTGATATGAATGGAGTAAGCATTTACGGACGGTAGTAGGGAAGGCGAATCGTTGACTTCAGCTTATTGGGAGAATTCTACGTAACTCATCTTCAAGGGAGATCGCGTATAGAAACCTAGAACGATCCTGTCTTAAGTACTGTTCGAGTGTCTGAGATCTCCACCAGTCGGATCAAAGAAACACAGCGATGTAATTCAGGCGTATGCTGTTAGAATTGTTACCACCTTCATTTTCGGCGGACTGCAGAGCGGTTCTATTGCCGCCAATGTAGACCTACATTCTACGTGCGTGCCGTAAACACAAGTTAACAGAAATCAGGGCTCCTATGGAAGTTCTTCCCCTGCTATAATTGCTAATGGAACATACGAAATGACAACAACGGTACAAGGTATAGGTATTACTGTATCGAATTAGGTCCAAATTACCGATTATGTGAACCAAAGATGGTCATGAACTGCACGCAGTGCCGTCCTATAACATTTCCCCGGCTGCTGTGCCTGTACGATGACGAATGCTGTCTGACAACGTTTGTTCTCACTTAACCTCCACACCCATGGTCATGTAGTACACAGAATCGGGACTATTCTGAAAAGAAGATTTAATGCCACTCGTGTGCCCAATGTTGTCGTTTCAAGCAACATTCTCGGGGTTCTTTTCTGTGCTTCCTTGTAGAGGGAAGTAGCAACAATGACTGTCATTCTGCAGTGGCGCTCAGACGTCATAGTACCGTCGGTGTGGATTCTTGTCTTGCTGCAAACAAGTCCACTTCGTAACTCGAGGTACGTAATGTAGCTGTAGGATGGTGCACCATTGAGCGAACAATATATCTATTGTCTCGGGCATTGGTCGCATGAAACACAGCGACATCCTGGAATGCATTGTCTTAAAACTGAACCCAACGATTCCATTTTAGCATGACAGCTGTGGGATCCCGACCGTTGTTAGAAGCAATATAGCTTATCATAAACCCCAGTCTTCATAGCTGTAAAGCGCTGCGGAACACAGGGAAAAATATGTCTGTCCCCTCAGGCGCTAGTCGCACGGGGTGCGCTCAGGAACGATGAACTGCAGTCTCGATATCCCACAGCCCTATGGCTCTCGACATGTGACACGTGTTAGTAGTGGTTACTGTTTCTTCTCAGGAACAACGCATATTAAAATACAATTTGTAAACGATAAATCTTTTGTTTTACGTTTCCCTACATACAGAAACTATAGGGATTACCACTGCCTAATCTGAGCAGTGGCGCCGATTTGCTACTCATTTACATATCCAAGCATGTAGTTCACGCGATGTCAATTTGACTGTTGTGCCATGCCGTCTTCACAGTGCTGCTACTTTAGTGGTCAGCAATGTACAACGTGCACAGGCCAATAAAGTAGCGCAGACAAATGAGCTACGTGTCTCACACAGCACGGACGATACTTCCCGACGGCAATGCCCGACCTCCGCCAGCCCAGGCGCTCCCCAGGCTGCATTAAAATTTACGGCGATTATGGGCCGCTCTGAGGGGTGGCCGCCGGCGCTTGAGCGCGGACCGGCGCACGCGAATGCGGCATTAGGCGCCACCCCCCGCCATCAACCCCGGCTGACCCCGCGATAGCGCCGCCTCTGCCCGGTGCTCCCCTCAGAGACCATCGAGGCCTGTCTGCCCGACACACCGCCGTCGTCCCACGGAGTAGCCCTCTTATAACGCCAAAACTTGTGACATACGAGCAACTGTGTCCGAGTCAGACGAATGATAGTAAATGAAGCAGCTAGTGAATTTCAGAGAGCTGCACGGTGTGCATACATACAAAGACCTACACTTGATAATCATATTGCTTACAAAGAGAAGCGGAATAGAGCGAATCATCCTGTGGTGACTGATGAACCAGGCCATGCCTATACATTAACAAACAACAGATACAGATCAGCTGCCCTATGGAAAATCCCGCATGGTCTTGGCACAAGCAAAGTAAAAGCTGCATCTGAACCCGCTGTCTCAGGTGCAGAACTGAACCGGAAAAAAATGCTTCAAATGGCTCTATCTAAAGCGTGTCACTTGCAATACCGCCAAAAAGGGCATATATTGACTCATCACTGCCTACTGCAACAATATCTTCAACCACTCCTTAACCACAAGTGTTAAACACGGAATACTTAAGCCATATCTAAAAAGTGAGTTGCTACAACACTTTATGACTACCAGCCTATTTGCAGTCTTCCTGCACTGCCCTAGGTCATAGAGTATAGAGACGACGAACAGCTAAGAGTCTACCTAGCTACAAACAACCTACTAGAACGAAGACTAAAGATGTTTCCGTAAACATCGCAGCACAACATCCGCCTTGAGAAAGATAACAAATGACTTGAAGTTTGCCATGGATGCACAAGAGGCTTTGTAAGCTTCGACAAAGCCTCTGACGACATACACTTAGACATTTTACTTGCCAAACATGGCAGCCTAAATTTTTCGCCAAGGTCTCGACGCCATTAAGTGACAATGAAGGCAGACAGCATCAGGCGTCTCCACGGACTCGGTATTACGTTCTATACTGTTTTCATTGTTTATCGTATTGCAAATAACATATGTATTCTGACAGTCTAAAGTAAGCCTGAATGCCCAAATCTGACCAGGTTAAACAGATAATAAAATGAAATAGTAAATAAATATGTATGCTTCCGCAGCTGGTGCGAATCTCATTGCAATCCCCCATAAAACACTCAAAAATGAAATATTTCAAAATAACCGAAGTTTCAGAGGTGTTGCAGTGGTTAATTTGAATTAGGAGGTGTTTAAATAAACAGGGCGGCCCATAGCTGTGGAACTATGCTATTAAAACCAAAGCAGGTGAACAGACAGAGATCTACGGTTAAGTACACTACTGACCATTAAAAATGCTTCACCAAAAGAAATGCAGATGATAAACGGGTATTCATTGGACAAATATATTATACTAGATTTGAAATGTGATTAAAAATGTATATGGGTGCTTAGATCCAGAGAAATCAGTACCCAGAAAAACCACGTCTGCCCGTAATAACGACCTTGATACGCCTGGGCACTGAGTCAAACAGAGCTTGGATAGCGTGTACAGGTACAGCTGCCCATGCAGCTTCAACACGATACCACACTTCATCAAGAGTAGTGACTGCCGTATTATGACGAGCCAGTTGCTCGGCCACCACTGACCAGACGTTTTCAATTTATGAGAGATCTGCAGTATGTGCTGGACAGGGCAGCAGTCGAACATTTTCCGTATCCAGAAAGGCCCTTACAGGACCTGGAACATGCGGTCGTGGATTATCGTGCTGAAATGTAGGGTTTCGCAGGGATCTAATGAAGGGTAGAGTCACGGGTCGTAACACATCTGAAATGTAACGTCCACTGTTCAAAGTGCCGTCAATACGAACAAGAGGTGACCGAGACGTGTAACCAATGTCACCCCATACCATCACGCCGGGTGATACGCCAATATGGCGATGGCGAATACACGCTTCCAATGTGCGTTCACCGCGATGTCGCCAAACACGGGTGCGACCATCATGATGCTGTAAACAGAACCTAGATTCATCCGAAAGAATGACGTTTTGCCATTCGTGGAACCAGGTTCGTCGTTGAGTACACCATCGCAAGCGCTCCTCTCTGTGATACAACATCAAGGGTAACCGCAGCCATGGTCTCCGAGCTGATAGTCCATGCTCCTGCAAACGTCGTCGAACTGTTTGTGCAGATGGTTCTTGTCTTGCAAACGTCCCAATCTGTTGACTAAGGGATCGGGATGTGGCTGCACGATCCGTTACAGTCATGCGGATAAGATGCCTGTCATCTCCACTGCCAGTGATACGAGGCCGTTGGGATCCAACACGGCGTTCCGTATTACCCTCCTGAACCCACCGATTCCATATTCTGCTAACAGTCATTGGATCTCTACCAACACGAGCAGCATTGTCGCGATACGATAAACCGCAATCGCGATACGCTACAATCCGACCTTTATCAAAGTCGGAAACGTGATGGTACGTATTTCTCCTCCTTACACGAGGCATCACAACAACGTTTCACCAGGCAACGCTGGTCAACTCCTGTTTGTGTATGAGAAATCGGTTGGAAACTTTCCTCGTTTCAGCACGTTGTAGGTGTCGCCACCGGCGCCAACCTTGTGTGAATGCTCTGAAAAGCTAATCATTTGCATATCGCAGCATCTTCTTCCTGTCGGTTAATTTTCGCGCGTTTAGCATGTCATCTTCGTGGTGTAACAATTTTAATGGCCAGTTGTCTAATATGAAATGGCATGCATTCAAGTTGCTAACAGGAATATCATACAGAAGACAAGAAATTGAGGAGATGTGTTCATTTTATCCTTACAAAAGGTAAAAGCACCAGAGAGGCAGTTCTGACGTGCTTGGTAATGGATGCAAGACTCAGGCCATGTAATATGATACGTCGACGTACACGGACCAGTTAGTTAATGTGACCACCGCCTATGTTAGGCCCGAACATGCACTAGCCGCGTGGTCTCAGGCGCTCTGCACGGTTCGTGCGGTCCCCCCCCCCCTCCCCCCCTCCCTCGTCCCGTCGGAGGTTCGAGTCCACCCTCGGGCTTGAGTGTGTTTGTTGTCCTTAGAGTAAGATAGTTTAAGTTAGAATAAGTAGTGCGTAAGCTTAGGGACCGATGACCTCAGCAGTTTGGTCCCTTAAGACCTTTATTTAAAAAAGCGTGCACTAACCACTCACAGACGGCAGGCTGCAACGCTAACACTGGAGGGTACACAAAGCGTTTCGGAGCGACGCGCAGTCGTTGTAGTAAAGCGGGAAAGAGCGATTTATCTGACGTCCAAAAGCACATGAGCATTGGCTTTCGGGCCCGGGGTGGAAGCATTTCTGGAACGCTTAAATCTGTAAACTGTTTGCGTGCCACCGCGGTTAAACTACACCGTGGATTGCAAAATGGTGCTATCCAAAACAGGTGGCGACCTGTCATCGGTGTAGCACGGCCATAGGCGACAGGGCTGAACGACGGCTGCGGAGATCTGTTCTGGCGATTATACGAAAGACTGTTGAACACTGACCGCCCAGATGAACCAAGGGGCTACCAACAGTGTCTCCTCAATGACCGCTGCATAAGGGTATCCACAAAAAGCACCTGGTTCACGCACCAGTGCTGACTGATGTACATCGACACACCCATATGGCAACTGTACGTCTATTGAGTGCCGACAGGTGGCCTTTTCAGATGAATCACCTTTTAGGTCCCATTGGACAAACGGCGTCTACAGCGTGAAACGTCAAAGAAAGAGGAAGATTTATGCTCTGTGTAATGTAGGCATAGCATTCCCTGGGTGATGTAGTTCTCGGACGTACAATGGATCAACACTGGTATGCATCTATCCTTGGGAATCGTGTCCACCTACATGGTGGTGGTGATAACATCCTACAGGACTAACTGCTGAGGTCATCGGTCCCTCGGCTTATACACCACTTATTCTAGCTTAAACTGACTTACGCCTCATACCTAAGGGAGGAGCTGCGCGAACTGTGTCACGGTGTCTTAGACCACACGGCTAGGCCACGCGGCACCCCACCTACATGCAGTTCATTTTTCCTCGGCGCAATGGCGTCTACCAGCAGGACAAAGGAATGTGCCTCACAACTCGCAGAGTACGTGCATGGTTCGGAGAGTATTAGGATGATTTTACGGTACTTCCCTGGCTATCAGACTCCCCGGATTTAAATACAATCTAGAATGTTTGGGAATATTTCGATCGGACGTTCCGCGCCGTGGGTCCTCAACCGGAGAACCTAGTGCACCTAGCCTCGGCAACGGAGTCGCTATAGCTCCACATCAGTCTCCGCACCTTCCAGTAACTCACTGACTCTTTTCCTGTACGCCTCGCAGTTGTCCGCACTGCAAAAGGAGATTATTTGGCATTTTGACAGGTGTTCATATTAATGTGACTGGACAGCGTAGCAAAGCCACTAGGCAATTTAAAATGGTGCAACATGTTCAAAATTCTCATAAAATGGGTGTAATGTGTAGTGAAAGATGGATAATGCACAGCATGTACAAAAACAAAGAGGGAATAATAAGAATGGAATACCGGGAATAAAGTGCTCAGAATAAAGAGGCTGTACGAAAGGGATACAGTCTTCGAAGGAGAAAAAATCCGGCCAGAATAGACAAGCAGAGTATTCTTGGTCATAAGACTTTTACTAGCAACTAATTCGGGGATCAGTTTGAGAAAAGAATTTCTGGCAATACACGTTTTGAACAAAGTATTGTTTGGTAGTGAAACGTGGACTGTGGACAACCGGAAAAAGAGAATCGAAGCGTTTGAGATATGGTGCAGGGTGTCGCATAAATGTTGCGACAGTCTTCGAGGGGCTGTAGAGCTGCCTTGGGCAGGAACAAATCGAGTATACGAACACGTGTCCAGAAGCATCATCTATTCACCCTAAGAGCCTCGAAGTTATAGACGTCGGCGTCTGACATTAGACCACCTCTTCAGCGGAAAACGTAACTTTATACGCTGACCAATCGTGGGCGGAACGTCTCCCAATGTTGTTTTTTATTCAGAGATAGCTACTGATTGCCACAATCACCAGAAGAGTAGATGGGACTAGCTGCTGCGTAGAGGGGCCTTGTCTCCTATGAATGTGATAATCTGTTCTCTTGGTGGATGATGGTTTTGAATACAGGTTTTCATCTGCTGCTTATTTTTCTCCGGTATATCGAAAAGTACTGGGTCTTTCAGAGGGTTCCAGGAGAAAAATAAAATACGAGGGTAAGTCAAATGCAAACCTTAAATTTGTAATAACAAATCGAAATTTCGCGTCGTTATCCTGTAAGGTGGTAAGAGTGCTACAAACAGCGTGCGGAATGGCCTGTAGGTGGCAGCATAGTGCAGATGCAGTCATACCGTCGCAGTATCAGCATAAAGATGGCCGCCCCACTTGCGACTTGCACCAGGGAAGAACAGCGTTCAGTTATTCGTTTTTGCGTAATAAAGGTCTGAAACCTATTGAAATTCATTGACGAACGAAGGTTCAGTACGGTGATGTATGTTTCTCACAGGAGCAAGTCTACGAATGCAGTAGGAAGTTCGCAAATGGTGTGGCTTCAGTGGAAGATGCTCCTCGTCCAAGCCAGGCACAACGAGTTGTGGCTCCACAGAACATTGAAGCAGTTGCAGCCCTAGTGAAAGAAAACCGGCGAGTGACACTGAATGACACTGCAGCATGTTTACAGATTAGTTGTGGGCCAGGAGACCACATTGTTCATGATGTGCTCCAGTTTCACAAAGTGTTTGCAAGATGGGTGCCGCGGCAGCTGACTCCTGAAATGAGAGAACGACGTTTTGATGCTTGTGAAGAACTTCTTCGGAGCTTTGAACGAGAAGGTGATGGCTTCCTTGCCAGAATCGTTACTGGTGACGAAACCTGCGTTCACTTCCACCAACCGGAAACAAAGAGAGCGAGCAAGGAATGGCGCCATTCCACATCACCAGAACCAAAGAATTTTCGAACAGAACCATCAGCAGGGAAGGTTACGCTGACTCTCTTTTGGGACGAAAAAGGCGTCAGTTTGGAGCATTACATGCGTAGAGGGACCACTGTCACCAGTGCATCATACACACCTAAAGATCCTAAAAGATCCTAAAAGATCATCTGCAGCCTGAAATCAAATCAAAGCGACGTGGATTGCTGTCAGCAGGTATCCTTTTGCATAATGACAATGCAAGGCACCACACTGCCCGTACAACAGTTGTCTTCGTCATCCACCATACTCACCAGACCTTGCCCCAAGTGATTTCCATATGTTTGGACCATTCAAAGACGCAATGGGGGGAAAGAAGTTCCGTTCTGATGAAGAAGTACGCCACGCGTTGCATGAGTAGTTGCACGGACTACCAAAAGAATTTTTTTCTAAAGGAATTGATTCACTTTGTAAGGGCTGGAGGACTTGCATTGAGCGTGGGGGAGATTATGTTGGAAAGTGATACAGCTTTGTACCACTTCTGCACAGCAAATAATATTTTTTTAAAAAATTAACGTTTTCATTTGACTCACCCTCGTACAAATGGAGCCTGTATCCGAAACCTTTATCTACTGAGACAACAGAGCAAGGCATTCATAGGAGACAAAGCCGTTCTATGCAGCAGGTAGCTCCACCTTCTCCAGTGGCTATCGTGGCAGTCAGTCGCGATTACTGAATAACAGACAACATTACGAGACGTTCCGCCTGCTGTTCTTCAACGTAGCAAGTCACGTTTGCTGCAGAAGGGGTGGCTTAGTAGCAGGCTCCGGCGCCTATAGCTTCGATGGTCTGTAGCGTCGTTGGTTAACGTTTCTGTACACAGGTTGCTATCCTCGATTTGTTCCTCAAAAAAACCTTTGCAATCCGTCGAAGATTGTCGCAGCATTTCTGGGATTCCCCGTAGAACGACTCTGTAGAACGATGTTTGGAGGTAGACTGACTTGGTCAGAAACGAGGAGCTTCTCCGCAGAGTAGTGGAGGAAAGGAAGATGTAAAAAACGCTGACAAGATTGGGACAGAACGATAGGGCATGTGCTGCGACACCAGGGAATTGCTTCCAATGTAGTAGACGGAGTTTTAGAGGGTTAGACGTGTTTATGGAATGCAAGGATAGGAATATATATCGAGCAGATAAATGGACGACGTTGGATGTAAATGATATCAATTGATCCGCAATGGAAAGGAATTTGCTACTGTGGGATGAAGAGAACGGCACAGGATAGGAATTCGTGGCGTGAATCATCATGGCTAAGACTAATTACGTCCAAAAAAGGTGTGAGATAGAGAATAGGGAAAACCTTTATGGCAATGTTACCAATATGGTGGGTATTTTGGAAGTCGCTGTCTTTGATGCAGCTCGTAATTTTGGAATGGAGAGAACGTCTTTTTATATATCAAGCAGAGAATTACATACGAAAAACGAAATACTTCATTCGAGCATAACGTTATTCAGTCTACATTTACGAAAGATATTACTTCTGTATAGGTGATGTTTTAAGTAGGCTGTTTAGGGTTTTATGTTGGTAATGCCATGTAGTGCTCTGTATGAAAATCGCTGACTGCGCTGTGTGGCTGGTTGGAATCATTGTTGGAATATTTGCTATTGTAGTGTTGGGCAGTGGACGTCTGTCCGCCAGAAAAAGGAAATTTGTAGAGATGGATGTCATGAATTGATATATATATATATATATATATATATATATATATATATATATATATATATATATATATATATATATATATATTGACGTATTTTTACATCTTTGCATTTGGTTTATTGGACGTCGGGTAGCCTCACCAAGATTATCATTAGTCACTCGTTAGACTGCCACTACTCTGAGTTACCATCTTGTAGTGTGAATGCAACTCTTGGCTGTCTTTCTCATCGCTCGCGAAAGTGTTTTCGGCCTGACCTAATCAGAGGCCGAGTCCTGGAGCACCGTCTGTGTCTGGCTTTTTTTTTTTGTAATTGTGTTACTATTTTGTTATTGTATTACCAAGTTACCATCATTTGACTCACCTGTTTGGTGATCAGTTGCTTGTCCTTTCGAATTAACCATTGTTATCGTATTTGCTGTTTTCTTGTATGTTTATTAATTTTTTTTAATAATTGCCATTCTTGGCGTGTAAGGACTTCAGCCGTGAAACAATTCTTAATTTATTGCCATTAAGACCTTCAGCCGTGAGCATGGTTACTTCTTTTAAAATTCTAATTTGGTAATTCTATTTTAGCAGTGAGCTTTAAGATCTTTGGTGATTTGTATTTTATATTTTAATGATTGTAATTGTAAGTTACAACGAGTTTAAAGAATTCTTAATTTATTCCCATTTAGGGTTTCAGCTGTGAAACAATTCTTAAATTATTGTTATTGTTTTAATTGGTTGTTGATTTTAAATAAATTGTGTGTGATTCTACATCTACATCTACATCCATACTCCGCAAGCCACCTGACGGTGTGTGGCGGAGGGTACCCTGAGTACCTCTATCGGTTCTCCCTTCTATTCCAGTCTCGTATTGTACGTGGAAAGAAGGATTGTCGGTATGCTTCTGTGTGGGCTCTAATCTCTCTGATTTCATCCTCATGGTCTCTTCGCGAGATATACGTAGGAGGGAGCAATATACTGCTGGAGTCTTCGGTGAGGGTATGTTCTCGAAACTTTAACAAAAGCCCGTGCCGAGCTACTGAGCGTCTCTCCTGCAGAGTCTTCCACTGGAGTTTATCTATCACCTCCGTAACGCTTTCGTGATTACTAAATGATCCTGTAACGAAGCGCGCTGCTCTCCGTTGGGTCTTCTCTATCTCTTCTATCAACCCTACCTGGTGCGGATCCCACACTGCTGAGCAGTATTCAAGCAGTAGGCGAACAAGCGTACTGTAACCTACTTGCTTTGTTGTCGGATTGCATTTCCTTAGGATTCTTCCAATGAATCTCAGTCTGGCATCTGCTTTACCGATTAAAGGCAAAGCCAACCAGTAGTAATTGATTACGGCCCTGTCCACAATCGTAACTGAATCCTGCCTTCCTTGACTACCAGGTTTCATATTTCTCGTAATTTCATCTCTCGCACCTTAGCAAGGTGCGCTACGCTAGAAAAGTAGAAATATTGCCTTGCTGAACTCTCTTTTCTGTCAGTTGCCTTAGAATTGATGTCACATACGTACAGCACCTGCCATAAAGAGAGCCTCATTGCTCCTCTCGTTAAGATGTTTATGCTATCTACTGGAGTTTCCTTGCCGCGCGGGATAAGCCGAGCGGTCTTGGGCGCTGCAGTCATGGACTGTGAGGCTGGTCCCGGCGGAGGTTCGAGTCCTCCATCAGGCAAGGGTGTGTGTTTTTGTCCTTAGGATAATTTAGGTTAAGTCATGTGTAAGCTTAGGGGCTGATGACCTTAGCAGTTAAGTCCCTTAAGATTTCACACACATCTGAACTTTTTTTTCATGCATGGTTGTTTACAACTTTGGGTAGTTTTAGTGACATCTATCAACAGTCAAACTGACTGTCTCTGTGATACAATATCCACAATCAACGTTTGTTTTCAGGAGTTCTGGGACCCAGGGTGATGCAAAACTTTTTTTGATGTGTATATTATATTCGAACTTAGAGTAAGCTCAAGAATTCTGCAGCATACCTGTGTTTAGAATAGTCTTTTACCAATTGATACGGACTTCGTGCAGAGGGAGAGATTCCGTAGGCTAAGTAAGGGACCAATGCCGTAGAGTATTGAATAGAGATTCCATTCATCGGATTTATAAATACTGACGTGATCACGGAGAAGCCACATCAGTTCAGGCATCAGCATCAATGTTGGAGCATGAAACGATGTGCCTATACTTTCGGATATGTCCGAAAAAAAAAAACACTGCGCATTTTTACTTTTTTTTCTCTCTAGAGACGAACAGACTTCGTAAGCAGCATTTAGAACAGATGTACCGTTATAATTTGAGATTTTATTTTTCTTCAAACTGTTGTTAACCAAGAGTGGCTGGAAGGTAGTCTGTGGACTAGTAGCTGATTTGTCCTGAGAGCAGCAGCAGCGGCGGCGGCGGCAGCAGCAGCAGAAAGCAGCTCACCGCTCACCACAGCACTGCACATCACACCACACAGCGAGCACTAACAGCACTCGACACGGCCCACAGCCCACGGAGGGCTCTTCCGGCCAGATTAATAACGCGAGACGCCGCGGCTCGGCTCACACTTTTCTTGGCACTCGCCTCGCGCCTCTTCCCCTGCTTACCCCCTACCACTCTTTCATCCTACCGCTCCCTCCCCCCTCTTCCCTTACCCCACTTCCTTCACAGAGAGGCGAGCGCCGCCCTGCGAAATTCTTTTAACGACGTCTCAAATTTGTGTTTGCCCGCATAACGAGGCGCGACAAGGACTAATCGATCCACATATTTAACTTGCTCCGCTTACACTGCTCTTCTCTCTCTCTCTCCCTCCCTCTTCTCGACTACTGGCTCGACACTTCTTTTTCCCGCTGCGGGGACGCTTGTAAGGCCGTGGAGTCGCAATTTCGCTGAAAGTGTACCCCCACCCCCGCTCCTCACCCACACGCCGCGCCGGAGTTCCGCCGGTGTCACCTGATCCCGGAGGTCCTCTGGCACTTGCTCCCCGCCCCCTCCCCTCCCCCCACCCTCTTCCCTTTTGTCACTTCTCGGCGGCAGCCCGGCAGTCATTATTTATGAATGCGAAGCGGCCGCAGCCGCCGCCGCGTCCCCCAGGCGACGCCCGCTGGCTGCGGTCAACTCTGGCGGCTTAACGCCGGCCCCCAGGGCCTCTCCAGAGTTTGACCTGCCGCCACTGTTCAGCGTCTACTCCTCGCTGCGGCCAGACCTCACAGCACACAACACTTGACCAAAACAAAAGTATGTAACAAGCAATTGAAAGCTAGATATGGGAGGCATACTCGCCGGAATAAAAGCACCGGGTGTGCTGGGGTGCATTGTGTTGTTAGAAGCAGGAACAGCACAATGAGCCAGGAGAGCTCAGTGATTTCGAACATGGTTTAGCCATTGCGTGTTGGTAAGAGGGATGTTAGTTTTTTACACGGAAAGTTTCTTGTCAAAAACAAATACACCGTGGCATCATAAGCTGAACACCTTGCACTATATTTCGACGTAGTGGCCACTGACATTGAAGTCTCTGTCGTAGCGTGCAGTCACTTTGAAGAAACCACTCTTGTAAGATTCTGCCCGCGATGCAAGGATTTGCCGCACAGCCCGCTCCATCTCGCACTGGATTGGGAGTGACGTCCCTAGAGTGCGGCTTTCATTGCAGGCAACATGAAAGGCCGATGGGGCAAGATCGCAGCTGTAGTCTGGGTGATTCAAACTACATCTACGCATCTACTCCGCTAGCCACCAAGCGGTGTGTGGCGGAGGGCACAATTGGCGCCCAAGTCATATCCCACCCCCTCTGTTCCACTCGCGGATCGCGCTAGGGAAAAACGACTGTCCGAACGCCTCAATCCTTATCTTTGAATGGTGATCACTCCCCGATTTGAAAGTTGGTGGTAATAATATATGCTCTACATCCTCGGTGAAGACTGGATTTCGGAATTTAGTGAGCAGCCCCTTCCGTTTAGAGCGTCGTCTATCTGAAAGTGTGTCCCACTTCAAACTTTCTCAGAGATTTGTAACGCCCTCGAGATGGCTAAATGTACCAGTCACAAATCTTGCCTCTCTTCTTTGGACCTTCGCAATCTCTTTAACCAGACCCAGCTAGTAAGGGTCCCATACAGACGAACAATACTCTAGGACTGGATGAACTAATGTATTGTAAGCTATTTCCTTTGTTGAAGGGCTGCATCGCTTCAGGATTCTGCCAATAAACCGCAATTCACAGTTTACCTCACCAGTTACTTGTGTAACCTGATCATTTCATTTGAGATCATTGCGAACAGCCACACTCAGATACTTGACGAATGTTACCGCTTCCAAAAACTGGGCACTTATTTTGTACTCGTACATTAATGGGGATTTTCGTCTTGTTATACGCAGTAGGTTACACTTACTAATATTGAGAGATAACTGCCAGTCATTACTCCACGCATTTGTTTTCTGCAAATCCTCATTGATTCGTTTACAACTGTCGTGTGATACTTCTTTCCTGTAGACTACAGCATCATCGGCAAATGGTCTGAGGCCGCTGTCAGTACCATCGTTTATGTAAATCGTAATAAGCAGCGGACCTATTACGCTGCCCTGGGGCACACCTGAAGCTTCTGTTGAAGTCACATCATTCAGGACGACATTCTGCTCTTTGTGTGTTAGGAAACTTTGTATTCATCCGCTTACGTCATCGGATAGACTGTAAGCGCGCACTTTTTGGAGCAAGCGACAGTGCGGAACTAAGTAGAAGGCATCAACCTGGGAGCCGGTATCTGGAGCCTCTTGTGTATCACGCACAAGGAGGGCCTGCTGTGTCTCGCATGATCGCTGTTTCCTAAATCCGTGCTGGTTTCTCCAGATGAGGTTCTCAGAGTCTAGAAAGGTCATTATGTCTGAACACAAAATAAGTTCCATGATTCTACAATAAATCGATGTCAGTGAAATTGGCCAGTAACTTTGTGCATCCGATTTTCTAGCCTTTTTGTATATTGCTATGACCTGGGCCTTCTTCCAGTCCTGTGTAACTATCCGCTAGTTCAATGATCTCTGATGGATAAGAATGGTGCTATATTTATAGAATAGTCAACATATAATCTTACGGGGATACCCTCTGTGCCAGATGCCATCCTAGCGTCTAAGGATCTTAACTATTTTACAATCACAGATACACTAAACGCAATGTCAGCCATCCTTGCGTTTGTTCGATAATTGAAAGGGGGAATGGTGATGCAGTCCTCTACCGTAAATGAGTGTTTGAAAGCTATGTTTAGAATTTCGGCCTTCTGTTTATCATCATCAGTTACATTACCGATACTCTCAGCAAGAGTCTGATTCTGTGCGAGACTTAATGGGTGCGGCGGCCGAGCGGTTCTAGGCGCTTCATTCCGGAACCGCGCGACTGCTACGGTCGCAGGTTCGAATCCTGCCTCGGGCATGGATGTGTATGATGTCCTTACTTCAGTTAGGTTTAAGTAGTTCTAAGTTCTAGGGGACTGATGACCACAGATGTTAAGTCCCATAGTGCTCAGAGCCAGCCTTACTGTGTGCGATTTTGCGTTCATCTGGCTGGTCTCTTTCGTCGTAGGCGGACCTGAGTGTGGTGAGGGTGTCGCAGTCCGTGCCCCATTGCTGATCCCTTGCTAGAGGAAACGGAGAATCACACCTTTTGCATCTCAGAATACTGTGGGCGTAACCTTTACTGTGGAGAGTGACACTTTTATATTTTCTCTTCACTGGTTAACGGTGATGCCTTCCACTTATTTAGGCGGCGTTGGATTCTGGGCAAAGTAGTGCACCCATGTCTAATCGCCAGTGATGATTCTGAACAGGAACTGATTCCCCTCACATGGTTACCGCATCAAGTGATCGAGGATGATTCCAGTTCTTGCACTCCTGTGATCTGCGGTTAGGTTTCTCGGCATCTATCTTGCAGATACCTCTCGGTAACCCAGTACACCATAGAGAATGTGATGGGTCTGAGCACGGCTAATACGCAGTGTGGACGCCATGTCTGACAGCGTAACGTGCCCTGTCCAATTGCACCATGTCCTGTATTCTAGCAATGTTGTTTTCATTTGTGGACGTACAGGAAAGCCCGCTTCTACCTTCTTCCTCCACACTGTGTCTTTCTTCTCTGAGCATGCAACATCAGCGACCAACCATTTGACGAGACATGACCTCTTCACCACACACGGTGTGTAGGCGTTCATGGACGATGGACGCACTAGAAGCACATGCCCATTCATACCGAATAACACCACACACTTCCATTGCCGACCACTTTGTCAATGCACGCCCGTCTGTCATCGTGAGTGTCTTTGAATAACGTCGGACACGCCACTCTGCCACTACTCTCTCTTCTTTGACGCTCTGCGCATGCGTCGTATTTCCTCCGTTGAGGCCCCTTCCACCACTAGTAGCAGGTGTGGATTCACAAGGCGCTCCCTTGCGTCACGTGGTGTAGCATCTTCTATTTCAAAAACAAAGAAATATATTTACTTTCGGAACGTCTACCATACACGGTTGTTTGTTGCTGGACTGACACGTCTCACCTTTTGCTGTCGTAATGCTCTTTCATTCATTTGGTCTGAGAGTGAATGCGAAACTGATGGATCCAGGAAGGCCATACTACATGTCACTAAAAATAGCAGCATTATGTGACAGATATACCGTTCACTCTGGCGTAGAGGATCCTACAGCCACGTCTTGTACCACGAATCACGAAATGCTCTTCTTCGCAAACCAGGTATGCACACAGACTGTGCTATGGCTTCCGGGCCAACAAGGGCTGTCAGCCAGGGACAACCACTGCAGCTTCAATTGGATCACAAGTAGCGAGATTCACATCGAGAGTGGTGTAGCCATTGGCAGGTTTGGCACCACCTTGTCTTCTTCTGCTGCTGGATGTTGGTGTTGGTGGTTGTGGTAGTGGGTGATATCGGGAAGACTGATGGTTGTAAAAGAAAGAGGGGGTGTCATATTTCAACGTTACCGCCTAAAGTGGCTAAACACCTTGCAACATCCTGGCTATGCCTATGGCTGTGCCCTACCTTCGAGATCTCCGTGACGGTACGTTGGAATAAGATAATGCAAGACCACGTGTTGCAAGACCGCGTGTTGCCTGTTCTGTCCTGACCTACCTCAATACAGAGGGTGGTCGACTGCTGTCCCAGAAGGCCTGTACTCCATATTTGTTGCGCAGGAAACTGTGGGAGCGGAACGTGACTGTGGGCTGTGTGGTCGTAAATCCTAAACAATATTAAAATCAGTTTATTAATCGGTCTTAACAACTTCGATCACATACACAAAAAAGTACAACAAAAGGAATCAACACTCAGTTCTCAGAATCCGCTTAATACTTGCTTCAATTTAATACACTATTATGTGATCCGCTTGATACACTTACTTTTACTTACTCTCTAATCCCACTAATCGTGGTTGGTTTTTGGCCTCATCAAGTAATTTTCTCCGCAGCGTTCTGCCCTTTGCATCTGCTTTCCTTGTTACAAGCACCCGAAGATCCTTGGCCACCTGGTCTCTCCATCTTATTTTTGGTCTGCCTAATGGTCTTAGCAAAATGGTTCAAATGGCTCTGAGCACTATGAGACTCAACATCTATGGTCATCAGTCCCATAGAACTTAGAACTACTTAAACCTAACTAACCTAAGGACATCACACAACACCCAGTCATCACGAGGCAGAGAAAATCCCTGACTCCGCCGAATGGTCTTAGCCCTTCGAGTTTCTTCTCCGACACTTCTCTCAATTTTGACCCTATCTCTCTCTTCCATGGACATGCCCAGGATATCTCAGCTTTCCTATCTTGGGTTTCGCAACGATATCTGGTTCATTACATACCTGATTTGAGAACCACCAATCAGACCATCCACATTTGGGCTTTGAAAAAAATCAGAAGACGGCAGCTGAACATTTGTGCCGGACCAGATTTTCCGCTATTGCGAGCGGTCTCCTTGACTGCCTTGGACATCTTGGCACACTTTCCATCCGACCCAAATTTCCATCCTGTCGCACATAAGTAGCACACACACACATATCCTGAGCTTCCTGTTTCTTCTTCTTCGCCATTCTTCTCTGACATATTAGACCAAATATATTCGGATGGATTTTATTTTCGAAAATCTTTATCTTTCGTGGAGGTATGTGCCGTCTATGCAACTAAATGAAGGCAGTTTGTTTGTTGCCATACGCGTTTCGCTTCATTTATTTGGGAAGCATCATCAGTGGCCTGAAATACATGTTTCTTTTTATATATACAATAAGTGTATTATCTTCTTGATATAATCTGTTGATATATTACATTTCGTCGGGTTTTTTAGGTTAAAAGCAACTTTTGTAGCACAAGTTCCATAAAATGATGTATCTTTCGTTTTACTTACGATTTCCAGCGCTGCTAACACATATATGTGTTTCTGGTGATGTATTTGCTGGTCTTCATGCTCCAGTTAGCCGAATCAGGTGTTGTTTAGCCATTTGTCACATCACATTTCACTTTCACTGCCATTTGGCGATCAACATATGTGTGTTTGCAGTGTGTAGTGTTGCCAACTGTTGTTATGTGTTTGTCTTTTGTTTCTATTGTGTTTTGTGGTTTTCATTTGTTGTGTGTCCGTGTGTGTGTGTGTGCAATCCTCACTTTTTTTTTAATCTGTGGGTTCATGTGTTTGTCTGTGAGTATGTGTGTGTGTGTGTGTGTGTATGGGGGTGGGGGGTATTATGGATTTGGTCATTGAGTACCTTCTTTGCCATTGCAATGGCTCTTTGTATGTGGAAGTTTTCTTGCAATGTCAGGAGGTTTTTGTTGTGATTATTCACTCTGATAACTGTCATGTCACATTCCATGTTGGATGGTCCATGTTTTATCAGGTGTTGGGCAACGGCAGAATGACTGTTCTCATATTTCCAACTTCTTATATGTTCTTTATACCTAGTTTTAAAGGTCCTGCTTGTCATCCCCAGATATACTGCTTTACATTCTTGGCACACTAGCTGGTATATACCTGCTCCTTGGTATTTGTCTGGTTTTTCTGTTGTTTGTAAATGTGATTGGAGTGTGTTTCATGTTCTGTAAGCTATTTGTAATCCCTGTTTCTTTAATATATTTGCTATCTTGTGTGTTGTTTTGTGTTTGTATGTGAGAGTATACCTTTTTTTCTGTTATTCATGACATGAGTGTTATTGTTTTGTGTTTCTGTGTGTGCTGTAGTGTTTGTGGGGTTCTGTAATCTCTGCTTGATTTGATTTTTCTTTAGTTGTGTTTTAATTTTTTCATTGAGTTTTTGTACTATATGGGTGCTGTAACCATTGTTAGTGGCTACAACTTGTATTGTTTGTAACTCTTTTTCATAATTTTCTTTGCTGAGTGGGATGTTATTTAGCCTGTGTAACATGTGTCGTAGGGCCGCTAATTTTTGATTTTGTGGGTGGTTGGATGAAGCATGTATGATTATGCCTGTGGCTGTAGGCTTTCTGAAAATGTCAAATGTGTGTTTATTGTTCTCTCTCTTTATTTTTATATCCAAGAAATGTATTTGCTTTTGTGTTTCTTTTTCTATGGTAAATTGAATATTTTTATGTATGTTGTTTATATCTGTATGAAGTTTATCAATTTTCTCTGCTGGTTCATCTAACATACAGATTATGTCATCTACGTATCTGTACCAGTAAACAATTTTGTATCCTTTCTTCGTGATGACTGTATCGAAGATTGTGTTTTCTATGTAGCTGATGAATATGTTTGCTAGTGTTCCTGAAATTGGGGATCCCATCGGGAGCCCATCTTCTTGTAAGTAAAATTCCTTTTCAAATTGGAAATAATTTTGGGATGTGATTACTTTGAGGGTTTTTGTTATTTCATTAATATTGTCTACAGGTTGTTTGTTGTGTGTTAGTAAGTTTTCTTCAATTAGTTTTATTGTGTCTGCAGTGGGTATTGAGGTGTACATGTTCTCTACGTCAAAAGAGATGAGTGATGCTGTTTGTGGGATGTGTAAGTCTTTTATAAGTGTTATGAGTTCATTTGTGTTTTTCACTGTTCTGCTGTTTTTCATTTCATAGTGTTGCATTATGATTTTGTTCATGTGTTTTGCCACATGGTATGATGGTGCATTCAAGAAATTAATGGCAGGCCTCAATGGAATGTGGGGTTTGTGGACCTTGGGTTGGCTTCTGAGTGTTGGTGCTTTTGGGTTCTTCTGTGTGATATGTTGTTTTTGTTTATCTGTAAGTATGTGTCTGATCTCTCTGAGGTTGTTTTTTATGTATGTCTGGAAGCGTGCTGTTGGATCAGATTTTAGTTTTGTGATATTGTTAGAAGAGATGAAATCCATAGTTTTTTCTATATATTGTTCATTATTGATCAGTACTGTGCTGTTCCCTTTGTCAGCTCTTGTGATTACGATGTTGTTGGCTTGCAGTTTTTCTTTTAATTTCTTAGTGGTGTTTTTTTCTGTTTGAAGTTTACTGTTTTGCTCTTTCTTTGACATGGTGATTATGTTATTTATTTCTTTCTTCACTAGTTCTTGTGTTAGTCCAATATTTATAGTGTTATTTTCATTTTTCTCTTCCTCTGCCAGGATGCTTTCTGTTTCTACAATCAAATTTTCTATATAGTGGTTATCTATTTTTGTGCTGATGTTGTGTTTGAGACCTTTTTCTAATAGTTGTGTTTCTTTCTCAGTTAATTCTGTGTCTGTGAGATTTATTAATTTTGGGTGAAATTTGTGCTGATGGGTGTGTTGCAGTTTGTCATACTTTCCTCTATGGTTATTTTTATTAGTGAGTGTTTTGATTTTTCGTTCATGTTTGTTGTGTGTGTATTGCAGTGTTCTTGCTGTGATGTGTTCAATTTTTTGTATTATGTTGATCATCACTGTTGGGTTGTTAATAAAAGCTGATACTCAAGATGTAAATCATATAACATCCTATTAAGCTTGAGTTTCTTAGTGTAAAGCGATTTGATTTCATTTTTTAACCAAGTCTTTTCTGCAAATGATTTCGTTTTTTGTGCTACAAAAGAGTTGTTTCTGACCTATACATTAATATAGCTCGGAATTACATTATTTATTTTACAGGTTTGATTGTATTTAATGTGTTGGATGGTCTTGTGGAGTCTGAGATGGATATTCTTGAAACTGTTGTATAATTTGACGGGAAATGCCTGACATGGCAGTATTATCGTCATTTTTAACTGTTTTCCGTCTTGTCCTTTAGTTGCTTTGAATTCGTGGAGGTATGTGCCGTCCATGCAACTAAATGAAGGCAGTTTGTTTGTTGCCATACGCGTTTCGCTTCATTTATTTGGGAAGCATCATCAGTGGCCTGAAATACATGTTTCTTTTTATATATACAATAAGCGTATAATCTGTTGATATATTACATTTTGTCCGGTTTTTTAGGTTAGAAGCAACTTTTGTAGCACAAGTTCCAAAAACTTCATTTTTGGTCTGCCTAATGGTTTTAGCAAAATGGTTCAAATGGCTCTCAGCACTATGAGACTCAACGGCTATGGTCATCAGTCCCCTAGAACTTAGAACTACTTAAACCTAACTAACCTAAGGACATCACACAACACCCAGTCACCACGAGGCAGAGAAAATCCCTGACTCCGCCGAATGGTCTTAGCCCTTCGAGTTTCTTCTCCGACACTTCTCTCAATTTTGACCCTATCTCTCTCTTCCATGGACATGCCCAGGTTATCTCAGCTTTCCTAACTTGGGTTTCGCAACGATATCTGGTTCATTACATACCTGAATTGAGAACCACCAATCAGACCATCCACATTTGGGCTTTGAAAAAAATCAGAAGACGGCAGCTGAACATTTGTGCCGGACCAGATTTTCCGCTATTGCGAGCGGTCTCCTTGACTGCCTTGGACATCTTGGCACACTTTCCATCCGACCCAAATTTCCATCCTGTCGCACATAAGTAGCGTCCCTATCCATTCTCCTACTGCTGGCAGCTCACTATGATTCTTACAGGAGTTTGGACGTAATGTTTAGCAGCACTGAATAGACATAAAGACACACACACACACACACACACATATCCTGAGCTTCCTGTTTCTTCTTCTTCGCCATTCTTCTCTGACATATTAGACCAAATATATTCCGATGGATTTTATTTTCGAAAATCTTTATCTTTCGTGGAGGTATGTGCCGTCTATGCAACTAAATGAAGGCAGTTTGTTTGTTGCCATACGCGTTTCGCTTCATTTATTTGGGAAGCATCATCAGTGGCCTGAAATACATGTTTCTTTTTATATATACAATAAGTGTATTATCTTCTTGATATAATCTATTGATATATTACATTTCGTCGGGTTTTTTAGGTTAAAAGCAACTTTTGTAGCACAAGTTCCATAAAATGATTTATCTTTCGTTTTACTTACGATTTCCAGCGCTGCTAACACATATATGTGTTTCTGGTGATGTATTTGCTGGTCTTCATGCTCTAGTTAGCCGTATCAGGTGTTGTTTAGCCATTTGTCACATCACATTTCACTTTCACTGCCATTTGGCGATCAACATATGTGTGTTTGCAGTGTTATCTTTGTCTCTGTACGCTTATCTATTCTCCATACTTCTGTCCAATACTAATACTGGTTTTACTACAGTTTTATTTATATCCTTATTTTAGCTCTTTCTGGTAAAATTTTGCGTGGCAGTAGCTAGTTGAGTGAACATCATGCTCTGAATGTCGCTTTTATCCTGGCTTCTATTTCTTGTTTCTTATCATTTCTATTATTTACCCCAACTCCCTTATATTTAAATTATTCTACTTCTTCAAACACGTGGTCATCAATATGTCTGCTTTCACGCCTTTTAGTCTTGTAATTTCTTTCTATTCCATGATTTTCGTTCTCATCCTTCACCTTCAGTACCACTTTCTTTATCTTTTTGCAATAGCTTTCTTGCCAGTAGTTTCAGATCATTTAGATTTTCAGCTGTTAAATCCACATCATCCACAAAGACCAGTACGTTTATTTTTATTCATTTTCTAACCAACTCCTCTGAACAAGATTGACGATGTTGTGTCTCCTTGCGTGTCTCCAATTTTTACATTAAAAGCCATGCAAAATTTTCTATTCATTTTGAGTACAGCTTTTGAGTCTTCCAGATTTACAAGATTTTGTAACCTTCTTTGGTATTTCAGACCTGCATTTTTTTCTCACATCTCCGTTTATCCTATAGTATGTTGCCTGACTCCTATTTTTATATTAAAAGCCATGGAATATTTTCTATTCATTTTGACTATATATTTTCCAGATTTACAAGATTTTGTAACCTTCTTTCGTATTTCAGACGTCTGCATTTTTCTCACATCCTTGTTTATGCCCTTTGTTTACTCTTTCGTATGTTTTCTTAAAATCAAAAAGCAATTTTGTCATTGTTTTATTGCATTCTCAATATTTTGATATAGTTTCTTACAGTACAAATAACTGGTCAGTGGCGGGGCGATTCTTCTTTGGACCCAGTTGCTTGTCATCTACTATCTCTTCGAAATATGATTCCAATCATTTCTGGATGACGGAGAACACAGTGTAGGCTGTGCTAATTAATGGGATGTCTCTATACTCTCTGCTTTCTTGTTTATCGCCCTTTTTTTACTTATTGATACCATGATCGCTTTTTCTACGGTTCATGACACCTTTGGCGTCCACTGTGTGCCGCACATAGTCATATACTCGAAATGTCGTGACCATTAGTGGGACATATCATCTTGTCTGATTGCTATGCAACTTCTTGTTGCTACTATTACTGTTTCAGTAACGAACTGAAACTTAACCGCTCTCTTATTGTTTAGTTTTGGGTTCTAGTTTTGACCGGACTGATGAGGCTGAGGATAGAGCTGTTTCCGCCGCGGTTTCGCCGTCTGCGGGCCATTAGGGCGCTCGCCAATTACCGCGGTTACGCAATCAGTCGCTATTCGCGGACGTTGCGCTCGCAGCCCGGTGGGCGGCGAGACGCCCTGGGGGCGGGCACACCGCCAGCCCGGGTGCAGCGGGGCTAATTCTGCGAGCGCCAGCATGTTGGCCACACTGACGCAACCGGACTCGGGGAATCCCAGAGTACGGCCTGACAGCGCGCCAGCTTTCGTCTCGTCTGGCGGGGCAGACGCGAGGCCACGTATTTCGTCACTTGTACACACACACACACACACACACACACACACACACACACACACAGACAGACTTAATTTCACAGAAACTAATGATTAGAGAACTACTGAGACAAGGGTGCTGCTTAGCGCCTATCCTCTTCAAAGTATTTTTTCAACGGAACACTTAAATATTGGAAAGACGGCGCAAAAACATGGGCGTTAAGAGTATGTGAAAAATCCTGTTCTCCTAAAATTTCGCATACGATCAGGTCCTTTTAGCTGAAGAAGAAGAGGATGTGTCTTCAGCGTCGGCTTCTCTCTAAGACGACAAGAACATACGAACACACTAACTTTGGACACCTTCCGTATTTTTCGGAAATTTTTCTTTGAATACTGCTAATATGGTAATATGAAGTACGTGGCAGTAAACCTACCGCGCTATGTTCTACATCTACATCTACATTTATACTCCGCAAGCCAGCCAACGGTGTGTGGCGGAGGGCACTTTACGTGCCACTGTCATTACCTCCCTTTCCTGTTCCAGTCGCGTATGGTTCGCGGGAAGAACGACTGTCTGTAAGCCTCCGTGCGCGCTCGAATCTCTCTAATTTTACATTCGTGATCTCCTCGGGAGGTATAAGTAGGAGGAAGCAATATATTCGATACCTCATCCAGAAACGCACCCTCTCGAAACCTGGCGAGCAAGCTACACCGCGATGCAGAGCGCCTCTCTTGCAGAGTCTGCCACTTGAGTTTGCTAAACATCTGCGTAACGCTATCACGCTTACCAAATAACCCTGTGACGAAACGTGCTGCTCTTCTTTGGATCTTCTTTATCTCCTCCGTCAACCTGACCCGGTGCGGATCCCACACTGATGAGCAATACTGAAGTATAGGTCGAACGAGTGTTTTGTAAGCTACCTCCATTGTTGATGGACTACATTTTCTATGAACTCTCCCAATGAATCTCAACCTGGCACCCGCCTTACCAACAATTAATTTTACATGATCATTCCACTTCAAATCGTTCCGTACGCATACTCCCAGATATTTTATAGAAGTCTCTGCTACCAGTGCTTGTTCCGCTATCAAATAATCATACAATAAAGGATCCTTCTTTCTATGTATTCGCAATACATTACATTTGTCTATGTTAAGGGTCAGTTGCCACTCCCTGCACCAAGTGCCTATCTGCTGCAAACCTTCCTGCATTTCGCTGCAATTTTCTAATGCTGCAACTTCTCTGTATACTACAGCATTATCAGCGAAAATCCGCATGGTACTTCTGACACTATCTACTAGGTTGCATTCCTGCTCCCGTAGACTTCGTGAAATTTGGCATGGGAACGTGAGCACACCTTCAGTTGCTCACGTTTTATAGAGCTTTTGCGCATGCACTACTGGCGTGACGTAGTTGCCTTATGGAAGTATTTCATAAGCAAGTGCACTGTTGATGGCCTGCACAGCTGGCCCCTACCACTCAACAACAAATTCACCTCAGTGCCACCTGGTGGTTGCACACTGAAGCAGACTTTTACCCCAGTTCGCTTGGCAAAAATCCCGCTAGACGATAGCACGCTCGTCAGATATGCAAACTCACTCACTGTATAGTAAAATCAGATAGGATGTCAGTGTATGTTATACTGACAGAAGGCCGCCGGGCTCGCCGTGCGGTCTAACGCACTGCTTCCCGAGCGGGAAGGCGTGCCGGTCTCCGTGACAAATTCGCCCGCCGGATTAGTGTCGAGGTATGGCGTACCGGCCAGCCTGTGGATGGTTTTTAAGGCGGTTTTCCATCTGCCTCCGTGAATGCGGACTGGTTCCCCTTATTCCGCCTCAGTTGCACTATGTCGACGATTGCTGCGCAAACACTGTCTCCCAGTACGCGTACACCGTAATTACACTACCACGCAAACATTGGGGTTGTACTCGTCTGGAATGACATGTTACCGGGGGTACGGTGTGGGGTGGCGGTGGGGTGAGTGGGCTGCTGTAGCTTGTTGTGTGCCACTGAGGGCTACGCCGGGGACGAAGCCTCTCCGTTGCTTCTAGGTCCCCAGTTCAATACATACATACATATCCTCACAGAAAAACCTATTGAGGGTTTCTGAATGAGTTACACTATATTAAGTTTTGAATTTTATCTTACAGTAATCCACTTGAGGCGCTCACAATCGTAAGGCACATCTACATCTACATGACTACTCTGCAATTCACATTTAAGTGCTTGGCAGAGGGTTCATCGAACCACAATCATACTATCTCTCTACTATTCCACTCCCGAATAGCGAGCGGGAAAAACGAACACCTAAACCTTTCTGTTCGAGCTCTGATTTCTCTTATTTTATTTTGATGATCATTCCTACCTATGTAGGTTGGGCTCAACAAAATATTTTCGCATTCGGAAGAGAAAGTTGGTGACTGAAATTTCGTAAAAAGGTCTCGCCGCGACGAAAAACGTCTATGCTGTAATGACTTCCATCCCAACTCGTGTATCATATCTGCCACACTCTCTCCCCTATAACGCGATAATACAAAACGAGCTGCCCTTCTTTGCACCCTCTCGATGTCCTCCGTCAATCCCACCTGGTAAGGATCTCACACTGCGCAGCAATATTCTAACAGAGGACGAACGAGTGTAGTGTAAGCTGTCTCTTTAGTGGACTTGTTGCATCTTCTAAGTGTCCTGCCAATGAAACGCAACCTTTGGCTCGCCTTCCCGACAATATTATCTATGTGGTCCTTCCAACTGAAGTTGTTCGTAATTTGAACACCCAGGTACTTAGTTGAATTGACAGCCTTGAGAATTGTACTATTTATCGAGTAATCGAATTCCAACGGATTTCTTTTGGAACTCATGTGGATCATCTCACACTTTTCGTTATTTAGCGTCAACTGCCACCTGACACACCATACAGCAATCTTTTCTAAATCGCTTTGCAGCTGATACTGGTCTTCGGATGACCTTACTAGACGGTAAATTACAGCATCATCTGCGAACAACCTAAGAGAACTGCTCAGATTGTCACCCAGGTCATTTATATAGATCAGGAACAGTAGAGGTCCCAGGACGCTTCCCTGGGGAACACCTGATATCACTTCAGTTTTACTCGATGATTTGCCGTCTATTACTACGAACTGCGACCTTCCTGACAGGAAAACACGAATCCAGTCGCACAACTGAGACGATACCCCATAGCTCCGCAGCTTGATTAGAAGTCGCTTGTGAGGAACGGTGTCAAAAGCTTTCCGGAAATCTAGAAATACGGAATCAACTTGAGATCCCCTGTCGATAGCGGCCATTACTTCGTGCGAATAAAGAGCTAGCTGCGTTGCACAAGAGCGATGTTTTCTGAAGCCATGCTGATTACGTGTCAATAGATCGTTCCCTTCGAGGTGATTCATAATGTTTGAATACAGTATATGCTCCAAAACCCTACTGCAAACCGACGTCAATGATATAGGTCTGTAGTTAAATGGATTACTCCTACTACCCTTCTTGAACACTGGTGCGACCTGCGCAATTTTCCAATCTGTAGGTACAGATCTATCGGTGAGCGAGCGGTTGTATATGAGTGCTAAGTAGGGAGCTATAGTATCAGCGTAATCTGAAAGGAACCTAATCGGTATACAATCTGGACCTGAAGACTTGCCCGTATCAAGCGATTTGAGTTGCTTCGCAACCCCTAAGGTATCTACTTCTAAGAAACTCATGCTAGCAGATGTTCGTGTTTCAAATTCTGGAATATTCCATTCGTCTTCCCTGGTGAAGGAATTTCGGAAAACTGCGTTCAATAACTCCGCTTTAGCGGCACAGTCGTCGATAACAGTACCATCGGCACTGCGCAGCGAAGGTATTGACTGCGTCTTGCCGCTTGTGTACTTTACATACGACCAGAATTTCTTCGGATTTTCTACCAAATTTCGAGACAATGTTTCGTTGTGGAACCTATTAAAGGCATCTCGCATCGAAGTACGTGCCAAATTTCGCGCGTCTGTAAATTTTAGCCCATCTTCAGGATTTCGCGTTCTTCTGAACTTCGCATGCTTTTTACGTTGCCTCTGCAACAGCGTTCGGACCTTTTTTGTGTACCACGGGGGATCCGTTCCATCTCTTACCAATCGTCTATTTTGAGATTGTAGCATTTATTCATGATTAGGAAATCTGTTGATGTTATGGTGAGTCAGCTTTATCTGTGCTGTAGGCCCACACTATATGTACAAACATTCACGAAAAGCTGTCTCACTGGTTTGTCTGATATTGACTTGCATGCGGGATCGACTGCAGTATGTTTTTGATCCTTATGGTTCTCAGCGCCTCGTTTATGTTCTGGTCAAGTGACCGTGCTGGTAGACATTACTACCTGAATTTAATCATTTCCACAAATGGCAGTTTGTAGTTGGCTGTTTTCTGTGCTGGAATCAGCTTTCGTGTGCAGTGTCATCACAAACTCCGTTGAATGAAGGGTAGCCGCAAAGAAACTAAGGGCTCCCAGATCAGATTCGTTGAGTCAGTAAGTGATGGAATCAAATAACCGTCCATGCAAGCGAATATTTAACAAAGAAGTGTATAATAAGCGTATGTTGTTGTGTAGGTGTAACATAAGAATGCCCCTAAAGGTAATTCGTGGACTAATACACATGTTAAGGGTCTTGCACATAAAAAATAAAGAAGCACGAAAACTCGCCTAAGACATAAATTCGAAACGGAGGGTAGCCAAAGCTCAAACATTACTTCGTTCTTGCCCTAAGCTGTACTTAATTATTTTCCAAACAACCAGGTTCCACAAGAACAAATTGGAAATTTGTGGTAAGGTCTTATGGGACCAGACTGCTGAGGTCATCGGTTCCTAATCTTACGCACTACTTAAACTAACTTAACGCTAAGGACAACACACACACCCATACCTGAGGGAGGAATTGAACCTTCTACGGGGCGAGCCGCGCCGACCATGGCAAGGCGAATCACACCGTGCGGCTACACCGCATGGCCCACAAGAACAGTTATTTCTTTTTCTGACAACTTATGCATACTACTATAATACTATTGTTGTTGTTATTGGCAGTGGCTGTAGTTATGTAAACTTTTTTATAAGCATAACTGTTATATGTCAGATGCTATTAATTTTATACTCTCAAATTTATCTGGATCTAAAAAATACAATCACGAGCCACTACTGTGTGTCCCTCGCCGTAAGTTGAGGAAGCTTAAAAAAGAATATTAGCAGTGGGGCATGAAAATTATCTTTACAAATTCCAAATACTTGGTTGTCTTAGGTACAGCAAGAGATCTTGTTATGGATGATGGATATATAGTAAAGTACAATCCATCATATAAATATTTAGGAACAATCATTTCGGGTAAAGGTGGAAGCAACGAGGAAATGAACCACAGAATAAGAAAGCAAAAGACGGCAATTAATCAGTTACAACGCATTATCTGGAATAAAGCTACGTCAAAAAATATGAAAAAGAGGATATACAAAACAGTAGTTGAGAGCATTACTTTGTATGGCGCTCAGCTGTGTGAAGTCTACCTGATGAATGAGAAAAATTAAATTCAGCGTAAATGGAGTTTTGGAAACGAAGTTGTGAAGCAACAAGAGGAGACAAAACAAATAAAGTCCTACGAGACACAATTGAAAATAAATGGCTAACACAGTATCGACATCTCAGAAGAATGCCAAAGGGAAGATGGCCTTCTAAAATATGACACTGGAGACTCACAACACACAGAAAAAGAGGAGAAAACCTCGGCTACGTTGGAACGAAGGCGTGAGACATGCGACGCAGGACAGAGCGAAACAAGAAGGGTCTGGCAAGATAGAAGGAGATGGAAACATGGATGCGAGAGACATCGCATGATGGAGATAACTCGCACAAAGAAGAAGACTCAATCTTACATGTTAGTGACAAAAGACATAAAAAATCTGGTCATATTCTAATATGGAAATAGTTGGCGCAAACACACAGATTTAGAAAAAAATGTATTATTATGAACGGGGCATAAGCTTGGATTGGTGGAGAATGGGAAGGAAGATCGAACGCGTCATTCTAAAAAGCAACAAGGCCACGGCTTCCGATACGCTTGTGCCGTGCGCTGTTTTCGAAAGTGAGCATTTGGTAACTTCTGTCGATAGGTAACCAACCAGTACCAGACTTAAAATCACTTTGGACTAAAATACTCATCAACGAAAAACACGCGCATTTCGATTGGGTTTTATTAACGCAATGAAATTTAGTGAACTAACGAGAGCAGATGGAAGGAGGGACAATGGGAAGAGTAAGCAAAATAGAGGAGTGGGGTGAGGTTGAATAGGAAGGGGCAGTGGGGCCGTAAAAACGAAATTTGTAGCAGACGCAGCTACCCTCGTTACGCCACTGCATCCCGGAATTTGCCAGTTAAAACTAATTATGAGTGGGAAGTCAGAAAACATATAGAGTCTCACACCTAATAAAAAAACTAAAATGTAAAACTACTATAACGTGACATAACGGATTATCACTACACGAACAGTATTAGAATAGTATACGAGAGATAGGTACAACAAAACAAGATGAATAAGTGGACAATCTGAGGGTAAATGGGTGAGTAGTTACGTGACACAGTAAACTTCAGATTCCTAAAGTAAGCCTACAAGTGTGTACGGGAATGTTAGCAGAGTATGGTAAATATTTGAAAAGATATATTTAGTGAACTCACAAAGCAAGAAAACCAAAGAAGCGTGCATCTTTATGACAAGTAGTTCTGGAAAGGGACAATTCAGACGGTAGTGTCAACTACCCTCAGGATATAGGAGAAGCGTTAAAACGAAAATGGAAATATATACCTAAATGTCACGCAGTAAATACATAACGTTGAGGTAGGAAACATGAAAACTATAACAAGGACAAACAATAATGTTGCATGTATCCAAATCCGTGTCAAACAACCAGATACAAACAAGACACCTACATCGTAACTTACCCAGAAACATTTAAATAATACGCCAAAGATAATATCGAGAAAAGGTGGACAAAATAAAAACGTGAATGTATTCGTATGTCATGTAATAAATGTAAAACCTTTAAGCCAGAACATATACTAAAGACAAATATCTGTTTCGTATTGTATCATAAGTATACGCAAATATACATCAAGATGTCACGCTATAAATACGAAACGTTAAGGCAGGAAACCTCAAGACAGTAATGAAGGCAAACATACGTCGTATGTGTCCAAAAATGTGTCGAAGAACCAGACACAGACAAATAACTATGTCACAATATATATATATATATATATATATATATATATATATATATATATATATATATATATATATATATATATATATATATATATTCCATCCCTATCACCTCTCTCTCCATCAAGAGCTGAATGGAATCATGTTAGCTTCTGTTCTTGGCCATTGAGATAGTATACTCAATCCCGGCCAGGTAAACTGCTGAAACATGCTCTACTGGTCTGTTGGCAATATCTGTCAGGTGGAAAGTTAGCGTCCATGGAGTGTAAACGTATGGTGTGGGATATGAACCATCTGCTCATAGAGCCCTTTTTCGTAGACGGATCATCGTACGCGCGTAAGTATTGCAGCCTCTTAACGGACCATCTTCCACGGATGCTAGAAGACGTCCCTCTGCATTCTAATAAGAAACTCTGGTACCAACCTGATGGCTTGTCCAGCCCACAGTGCACGAAGCACTACAACATGTCTTCACGAATTATTCCTAAATCGCTGGACTGGATGCACCTGTTTCTTGGCCAGCCCGTTCCCCAGCTGTAACGTCTGTAGACTTTTTTCTGTGGGGAAAACAAACAGGCTATCTACATATCAACATCGCCCAATGATATACAACAATATATTACTGCAGCCTGCTCGAACATCACCGATGAAAGGCTAGCGCGTGTCAAGCAGCCGTTCTGCACCAGACTATGAGAGTGTATTGTCGCTGCCGGTGGTCATTTTTAACACAACATGTGATGCCATAATCCACGTAACTCTTGTATGCACTTGGGGCGTTCTTTTGTGTGTGCTACCAGAGGTATTGTACAAGTGTTGGTGTGCGACCTTTTCAAAATACGGAGTCTTCTAAACGACTGGCACTAGAATCATGCAACAAACAGCACTGATACTCTAATTTACCCTACTTTTGGTTCGTTAATGTCAGTAAGAAATGTACCATTCAACAAATTGTAGGTTTGCTGAAAATATTCTTTCTAAGTATTATTACAGTCTGTTACTGGCTAACATTACGAAGCCCTGACTATCAACCCATTCAGTGAAAACAACACATCAAGAGCACTTTCCATTTTCGCAAAATCTGCGCTGCAAGTTTCAGGTGGTTCACCCTGCATACAGAACCTGAGAACACACTAGCGCACAGAATGTACAGACAGCCTACTAACACAGATAGGTATTTAGATGCCATTTTCACCAACACCCAGTACAGAAGAAAGCAATATTCAACACTCTGTCTTCACGTGCCTTCCCTGTCAGCGATGACAACAGCTTTGAATCGGAATTGGATTTCGTAAAGGAGATAGTGAGGGACAATGGCTGTGATATGAAACTTCCTGGCAGATTAAAATTGTGCGCCGGACCGAGACTCGAACTCGGGACTTTTGCCTTTCGTGGGCAAGTGCTCTACCATCTGAGCTACCCAAGCACGACACACGACCCGTCCTCACAGCTTCAATTCTACCAGTGCATCGTCTCCTGCCTTCCAGATTTCACAGAAGCTCTTCTGCGAAGCTTGCAGAACTAGCACTCCTCGAAGAAAGTATATTGCGGAGGCATGGTCTAGCCACAGCGTAGGGGAAGTTTCCAGAATGAGATTTTCACTCTGCAGTGGAGTGTGCGCTGATATGAAACTTCCTGGCGGATTAAAACTGTGTGCCGGACCAAGACTCGAACTTAGGACCTTTGCCTTTCGCGGGCTGGCTAAGCCATGCCTCCCCAGTATCCTTTCTCCCAGGAGTGCTAGTTCTGCGAGGTTCGCAGGAGAGCTTCTGTGAAGTTTGGAAGGTAGGAGACCAGGTACTGGCAGAAGTAAAGCTGTGAGGACGGGGCGTGTGTCGTACTTGGGTAGCTCAGTTGGCAGAGCACTTATCCGCTAAAGGCAAAGGTCCCGAGTTCGAGTCTCGGTCCGGCACACAGTTTTAATCTGCCAGGAACTTTCATATCTGTGCACACTCCGCAGCAGAGTGAAAATCTCATTCTGGACTGGCTACGATAGTTTGCCCAAAGACTGGCTCTTAAGCGGAATATTAACTACGCTAGGAGGAATGATGATGAACCGCCTTCTCGCTCCGTTAAGCTACCGTTCGTTTCTGGAGTCACTGACCGAATAAGCACAAATCTACAGGAAAACGCTATTCAGGCCTTTCTCTTCAGTTAAAAGCGGACGGCAGTCATGTAGGTCACCGTAACGACGCCAGTGGCGCTCTAGTGCTCCGTTGACGAAGCTGCGCGGAACAAAGCCTCCGCTCTGCATGCGATCACTGAAGCAACGCAGACTGCGCCGTTGCAGCTAATGCGACGCAGAGCCGAGAGGATTTGACCCGCTGCTGTCTGTCTGGAGTAGAACAGCGTCTGCCGCTCAGACACTAAGAAGGTAAACTCCGCATAGAACCCCATTCAGAAATAGTAGTAATATGACCTAGTGGATAGCCCGCCAGAAACTGAATGCAGATCAAGTATGAAAACAGGAAGAAGGTGTAGTGAACTGTGAAAAAAATGAAAAGCTAAATAGAAGCAGTGAAGCTTATTAAGTGCAATATTGAGCGAACAGCAGTAGCCTACGCGTCGTGGTTAAGTAGTCAAGTGTTGTACTGCGAAGCGGACGAGCCGTGTTGAAACCTCTGTCTTGCCGTTTCTGTTTTCAATAACCTTATGAACTATCTGTCCGCTCATTGAAATGTTTGTTCTCTTGGCAGCTGTCATACTATATGCTGGTTACGGAATATGAGTCATGTGGTAAGAATATGTTGCCGTCGCAAGTAAACGTGATGAATAGTGAGTGCAGGCGAGATATCAGGTAGACGTCTCAAACAAATGAAAACAACAAAGAAACGGATGTGGACTATGTTACAACAAGGGAATTAAAGAGTCAAAACTTCCAAAACTGAAAGCAGCTCAAAAACGTTAAAAAAGTATGTTTTGGCAGAGCACAGGGGAGCTGTGCGATAGTGAAACTGTTGCGTTCATTTGTTGCAGCTTATGTGACAAACTATTGTGTTTCCGTCATTTGCCTGGGATTGATAACATTCACATTCATACGAACACCTAAGTCGGGAAATGAAGCAAATCTCACCAGGTGTACATAGCAGGTATGTCGGTAAGAGAGTCCTACCACACTGTCACTAATGTCGTGTGCGACAGACAGGCACGAGGGACGTTGGAACGCGGCTCGCCTGCTTTACAGTCCAACATTGTGACCACTTACCCACGGCGCTATTGGAGTTTTATGCAGTTCAGTACTGCACTTCTTGGCCTTAGACCGTGAGAGGTGGCATGCCTTTACGGTGCACACAATGACTTGCCCCCTCTTATATTTATATCTTACTCTGAGTAATTCGATTTGAGGAATTATAGCCGAGTATGGTCATTACAAGTCTACTATTGAGAACTCAGAAGATAGGAATATTTTCCTCTCTAATTGCATGCGGTGAAAAGTTGCTATTCCTTCATACACAGACTTCCCAGGCAGCGTCTCTCGTCACTCGGGTGGTCCAGTGACAGGTGGGTCCTGCTGATCTTGAAAGGGTTATGCCGACAGGTGCGAGGGAGTCGAGAGGATGCTGTCCAGGCGCCGACATTGTCATAAGAGCGGGGGCCACACACCCACAGGGGCCTGAAGGGGCGGCTGGGGTTAGAGATTGCGTTACTTCACAGAAAATTAGTGAAAACACTTTCTGACGGGCTACCAGCCAGGCGTGGGAATGATTTGTGTTCCCAGGCAGTCTTGGCGGGAAAATTCTCGCGTTTTCTGCACAATCATAACTGTGATTGGCTTGCCCAGGGAACAGCTCCGTGACGTAGCAAAATCGGGGCAGAAATTGGCGCCAAGTATCTCTATTGGTGGAATAATAGTGCTCCGGCTATAGAGTGCAATTGTCCACCAGTTTTCGAGTTGCTGATTGGCACGTTTAAACATGGCAACTGTGGTGGGGGCGGTAATGTTCTGGGTTCGGCTTGTACGGGTGCTCTTGGTGGGGTGGTCTCTCACCTTTGGTCAGAGTAGACTGAGCTTCGCTGCTTTGGACAGCCTGCCTTCCTTTGGCTGTCTATAAACTTTCATTTAATTGTAACTATTTGATGAAGTTACTGAATTTTCGACTTCAACGTAACTTTCCGAGTACAGTTGACAATTGAGCGTTCTGTGTACATGTGGCTTATGTTGTCCGTCTTGAGCAGTTTTGGCTAAAGTTGACTGTATTGGAGTTACTGTGCGACTTCGCTTGTTAAAATCAATCACTGTACCGTCAGTGATTGTGTGGCGAGCCTCATTCGTCTCTCTCAGAGGCGTCTTTGTATTGCTAGGAAGTCTTTAGTCTGGAACAACCAGACCAGGGTAATTTCTTTCGGGCTATACTCGCGACATTATCATCACCACGACGGGACGTCGAAGCAACCAGCCATCGCCTCCGGTACGCCAGATCGTGTCCTTGCAGTTAAGAAGACAGCTTGGTAATGTATGTCCGCAGCACCGGCAGATTAGGGAATTTTGCTATGTGATAATCAGAGCTCAGCAGAGCACGTCTTTTCGTCTTTTCTAACGTGGTTCTGTGTTTGCTGTTCATTGTCTGAGTTCTCACTACTGTAGCAGCAGTTAATGTTGGATTGGCTGTGTGTTTCTCGTAAGATTTGAGTTGCAAGGAATTGGCTCCACATACCACCTGGTCGTAAATGTCACAAGATAGTTTATGGACAATTTCACCTTCGCAGCATTTACTTGAGTATCCAATTTGACGTATTGTAAATGTTTCATGTGTTTTGTTTATTATTTTGAGTTTAGTCATAGTAAATCAAATTTTTATTTTGGACATAACTTCCATTCTGTAGATCGGTAGAGCAACCCTTTCATTTCTCACTACGTTAATGAAACTTTCTTTTATCAAATTAATGTCTATAAAATTAAATTATTGCAGGTGCCAAACGCTTTTCTATCTCGCTTGCAGGGTCGATTACAGTCAGTTCGCGTTTCTTCTTAATCCATGTGCAACAGCAAAAGTCGGAGTTAGAAAAGGGGGGCTTAGAGCATCATTTCCATATGAAGATTCTAGGAGAATTTTGTGTTCAATACGCTTCTATCCCCGGCACCTCGCAACCGTTCACTGTTTTTTTTTCTTTTTTCATGATTCAGTTCTCCTTCTTCCTGTTTTCAGGCTTGATCTGTGCTCGGGTTTTGAAGGGATGTCCACTGGGCCCTCTTACCATAAAATCTGAGGGAGGTGTGATGGGAAGTTTCCCTTGCAAGTCCGGATGGGGGAGAGGGGCGCGGGGTGGGAGAAGAGAAGTTGGTGCTGGTGGCAGCAGTTGCGAACTATGCGCTGACGGCGCTGTGGCACCAAGCCCCTTGAGGACAGGCGTAGCCTGGTCTCAATTCCATGGTTGCTGCTGGCGATGAACAGTCGTCCCTCTGATCGGCGTGGCCTTGGTGTCTCGGTGTTGCTACTGGATTCCAGTTATGAGAATGCTTTCATTTTGGCATAAGTCCAGTCTTAGATCACAATGTTTATAAGTGGTCAGGTGATTAATTTCGGTTGGTAATGACCATCTTCAGACATAGAAAAATCTAAGCACATTGAGGTAACAGCCTAATTTACTAAAGCACTCCTAACTATAGGAAAACTTTTTTCCATGATTTTATTTCCTCCCTCCTAGCGGGAGGGGGTGGTGACCGCAGCGGTACAATCAACCAGCTGTTCAGCCAGTAGAAACTGTTCAGTAACTCAGATGGTAAAAACAAAACAAGGAAACATATTTACTAATAACTCAATTTTTAAAGGTAATGTTAATGGGAGAACTTAATAAATAATGCTTTGTTCGCGAACAGTTTAAAATCAGCGACAAAAATGTGAATAGACAGCACAGTTAAAAACGTGTGAAGAACATTAAAAACTTGAAAAAACTCTTGGAAAACACTCAACACGACAGAAGAGCTCTGTGCTCTTTCACTAAAACTGTAAAAGGCAGTGGCCTGGGCTGGTAGGTTCTCGATGACGGGAAAGGTGAGTGTGTAGGGACATAGGAGAGCGTTGGTAATGAGGACTCAGGACTGGTAAGTTGTGGTGATGAGATAGGGGTGGCTGTGGGGGATAAGGAGAGAAGGCTAGCTGGTATTGGGACCTATAAATTCACGAAATTTCTATCGCCAACTTTCTTTTTTGAATCAGAAAATATTTTTTGACGCAGACCTACATAGGGTGAAATGATCATCACAATAAAAAAAAGGGAAATCAGAGCTCGCATGGCAATATACAGGCGTTCGTTATATCAGCACTGTTCGAGATTGTAATAATAGAGAATTATTGTGAAGGTGGTTTGATGAACCCTCTGCCAAGAACTTAAGTCTGATTTGCAGAATATCCATGTAGGTAAATTTGTAGATAAATTTGAAAGGGAAATTTAAGGATAAATTTGAAGGGAAAGTGGGTGAAGGGCGACAGGAAAAAGGAAAAGGTGTTGTGTGTGCAGCGGACCAGGAGGGTGCCATTGTGGAGGGGGGAGGGGGGAAGGGGGGGAGGGGGGGAGGGGGGGAGGGAGAGGGCGGAAAGTGCATAGGGTGGTATGGCGTGGATTTAGAGTCGTAGTAGGCTGGGTATACGTAGGGGGGCATAGTTCGTGGTCTGTGAGAGGAAGACAGTAGAAACGTGTGGTGGGATGTGTATGTAGAGATGTGGCAGCACGGTTTGATTATAAAAGACTGAGGACGCAATAGGATTGTTGTAGTCGAGCTTAAGGATCGTGTAGGTTCAATGTGAGTAAGGACAGTTAGGAATTCAAATGGCTCTAAGCATTATGGGACTTAACATTTGAGGTCATCAGTCCCCTAGAACTACTTAAACCTAACTAACGTAAGGACATCACACACATCCATCCCCGAGACGGGATTCGAACCTGCGACCGTCTGCCCCTCTGCCACAGCGGCCGGCAGTTGGGAATTAGATGAGCTGGTAACCGCTCTTTGTGGGGGAAGGTAAGTGGATTGTTGCATCAGCAATCCCAAGCTACTGGACAATATAACTGTTCATGACATTTCAAATGGTTGCTGGTAAACAAAACATTCCTCTTACTGGGCAGACTATGCTCTTGCATTCCATTCACTAATCAATAGGGAATAAGACGGCTTACAAAAAAATAACATATCGGCGTAAAAGGTTTACTGCTAAATAGTATTATCTATTCTCGTGATCATGAGTATTTTTTTTACTGTCAATTAAGTTAAAAATTTTGTGTACTATGCACAATATCATTGCAAAAGACAACCATTTAAGAAGAACACATGGAGAATGTGTTTCAAAATTCAACATGTTTCTACCGCTCTGAGGAGCATGTGTTCCATTCAAACCAGGCACCTAGTCACGTCGCCCACAATAAAAAACACGACCTCGTTTGCTGGAATCAATCCACTTAAGACAAATGTTACCACTGTGTGGTGCAGTTTTACCGCTGCCGATGAGAACACAGCAAGTGTCATAACCCGATTCCCCAGACACTAGACTCGGAGGAAGAGGGGGGGCAAAATAAGCGAAAACTTGTATCGGATTATCCGTACATACCCGGCTACTTACGAAAAAAAGACGGTCAAAGTTTTCGAGGTATTTTCGAGGTGCTTTGTTCGAGACCCGACTTCTTTTCTTTTTCTTTTTCTTTTTCATTTTTATATCCGTGGCTGTGGAAGATTGCTACACGAATGTTTTGTGGTACATACTGATATAAAGTTGTTATTCGTCTGCTAAAAGTGAACCACATGAAAGAACAAAAAAAATTAGAAAATTATTTGTAATTGTTTTTGGTGAAATTTCCATGTCGTATCTTGATTCATAATCAATTGCAAGCGCCCGTTTTCGGAAAAGTGGTCTGTTGTCCATGGTATTCCGCGAAATTATTGACAATGTGAGAAATGTTCAGTGATGTTTATGACGTTTCTTTCCCGAATTAGATATATACGAAAAAACTTTAACAACACTGTCAGTGGGCTCAGTATTCATATTTTAGGTCATGATCTCAGTAAGACATTTGATATGTGTGGTTCATGACTTTTTACATGATGAAATTGTGGGCAGAATGTTCATATAAATGCATGAGTATCCTGCAGAGAACGTACACCCAAGGGGCCATAGTGGAGGCAACAGTAAACAGGGATAAAGATGGACTGTGGACCATAAATGTTGTATCCAGCGACCAAGATGTGCGAGTGATTCTGGGAAGCAGCATTCTATGCACTGTACCTGCAGAGTGACTTCGCGCCGTGCCACTCCCCTCTTCCCACTTAGGGTACGAGCACGAGGGCACTGATTCACAAAAAAAAAATTCACCTGGGCCAGATGACAGACTTTCAAAAAGGTGTCCAGTTGGCAGAAGGAAGTTGGATGAAGGCATTTAAGGAAGACTGATGTAATCTGAGCATTTGTGCACATAGTGGGATGGTCATTCTCATGTTAGAAGCTGGGATGACATGGACAGGGAGAATGCTGCACGTGTCTAGTGGAGGCAAGGCTGTAGCTCCGTTGATGCCACGAAGTCGCCGGGCTGTTTTAGCAAGCAGCAAAAACATACGTATCATGAGCACGACTGTGGGAAGCTTAACAGCCTTCCTTTAGAAATTGAAAATAGTCGGCCTGGGAAGTTTAGCTCTCTCCATAAATGAGGGACTGTGGTCTTGTCTAGGAACACGTTTTTTGTCAAAACATGGCCATGCTTACTGTAAAACCATCTTTCTTCAGACAAGAGACTCTGAGTCGCTGCAAAGCAGAGGCGCGCGCTCTCAGTGTGGGAACCCCGGTGCTGTGTCTGGAGTGGCTACCAGGCCAGCAGAACAGCTAAGAGGGGAGATTCAGTGAGGAGAGTGTAGTTCATTTGCTTTGTACAGTGTGGAGGCAGTTTTTTTCTGAAACTTCCTGGCAGATTAAAACTGTGTGCCCGACCGAGACTCGAACTCGGGACCTTTGCCTTTCGCGGGCAAGTGCTCTACCATCTGAGCTACCGAAGCACGACTCACGCCCGGTACTCACAGCTTTACTTCTGCCAGTATCCGTCTCCTACCTTCCAAATTTTACAGAAGCTCTCCTGCGAACCTGCCCGCGAAAGGCAAAGGTCCCGAGTTCGAGTCTCGGTCGGGCACACTGTTTTAATCTGCCAGGAAGTTTCATATCAGCGCACACTCCGCTGCAGAGTGAAAATCTCATTCTAGTTTTTTTCTGCTAATTCAGCTCCCGTACTGAGGCTTGGTGGATAGAGATTACGATTCTTCGCCTTCTTCATCTTCCGGTAAACTACTTCATCCTGAGTCGATGCACCATCATACCAGTGAGTCAAATTGGTCTGATCACAAAAGGGAATGAGTGCATCTCACACTGAAATCTGCCGGCATTGCAGGGGTCTTTGTTCAAATGGCTCTGAGCACTATAGGACTTAACATCTATTGTCCTCAGTCCCCTAGAATTAGAACTACTTAAACCTAACTAACCTAAGGACATCACACAACACCCAGCCATCACGAGGCAGAGAAAATCCCTGACCCCGCCGGGAATCGAACCCGGGAACCCGGGCGTGGGAAGCGAGAACGCTACCGCACGACCACGAGATACGGGCTTTGAGGGGGTCTGATAGGGAACTTACCCACGTTCTAATAATTAGACCGCCAGCCCACGGAGTTTGCAAATTTTCATAAACACGTCAGAACATTAGAGCTGCCGCAACAGGCCGCTTCTCGCCCACAGCGTGCCGTTTTCTGCTACTGCCTAATCAAGGTGAAAGGGCAAAGTTTTGCTGCAGCAGCAGCATAGGAATGTTAAATGTTATTCATAGCTCCCTGCTCTCCGGTGAACCATAGTTTGTGGTCTACTTCGCCGTAGTTGATACCATTCAAATAGAATTTGGCCTCTCAGTGGATTCATGAAGACACAGTCTGATTGCGTCGTAAAATTCAGGGAAGAATTAGTCTAGTTTCCAGCCCAGTAAATGCTTTGCCAATCAAGCACCATCCCTTTTCTGTTTCGTGTTTATCAATTTTTTTGTACGATTTATCAGCTCGTTGTAGTGAGAAAAGGATGAATAAAAGCTTGTCACTATCTTTGCAAGCTTAAATACGCTACTTTTCACATTCATACTGCCCCATCTATTCACCATTTTTATTTTTATGGTAATACATGGGTACACCACCAACTCAAGGTTCAGTCTTAATAATTAGTTAATATGATTGTTAATTTGGGTCCTGGAAGTGACTGTAGACTGAGGCAACAAAAGTGCTATGAATAAGCTCACTAATTTCACAAATAAAAAAATTAAGGATGTAGCTCACGATTTAAAGGTAGTTGAGAAGGTAATACTTTTCTTTATAATTAAATATGTATAATTAAAAACAGTCTTGATCGCATATTTCTGTTAATCGGATTGACTGGTTTCAATCCTTAAGGATCATCTTCAGACTCCAGAACGGCAGGTGCACTTCCATGGAGCAAGCTGCCTTATGGATTGAAACCAGTTACTCCGAGTAAAAGAAATTTGACATCAAGACTGTTTTAATTATATATATTTAGTTATATTATATAAGATCACCGATAATGTTTTCAAAAATTTTACTTTTCTTTATTTAAAGAAAATAACATTTAGCAGCCGCGCGGGATTAGCCGAGCGGCCTCAGGCGCTGCAGTCATGGACTGTGCGGCTGGTCCCGGCGGTGGTTCGAGTCCTCCCTCAGGCATGGGTGTGTATGTTCGTCCTTAGGACAAAATGGTTCAAATGCCTCTAAGGACTATGTGACTTAACATCTGATGTCATCAGTCCCCTAGACTAAGAACTACTTAAACCTAAGTACATCACACACATTCATGCCCGAGGCAGGATTCGAACCTGCGGCCGTAGCAGCAGCGCGGATCCGGACTGAAGCGCCTAGAACTGCTCGGCCACAGCGGCCGGCCCTTAGAATAATTTAGGTTAAGTAGTGTGTAAGTTTAGGGACTGAAGACCTTAGCAGTTCAGTCCCATAAGATTTCACACACATTTTTGAACATTTAGCATCACTTGGAGATATATTTATGACTAAAGCAAGCGACAGCTTGCAAAGTCACACTGGTAAATCTGCCATCACGCGATGCTTGTGGTATTTCGAATATGAAGAATAAACATATGAAAAAAGTACGTGAAGTAATGTAAGAACTGATATGATAATTAAACATCATTTAAAAAATGTGTAGCCCTCAGCATACAACAGACATATATATTACATAATGAATGTATGACAGTTAGCTGGCCGGTGTGGCCGTGCAGTTCAAGGCGCTTTATTCTGGAACCGCGTGACCGCTACGGTCGCAGGTTCGAATCCTGCCTCGGGCATCGATGTGTGTGATGTCCTTAGGTTAGTTAGGTTTAAGTAGTTCTAAGTTCTAGAGGACTGATGATCACAGATGTTAAGTCCCATGATGCTCAGAGCCATTTGAACCATTTTTTTTTTTTTTTTTTTTTTTTTGGTATGACAGTTATTGTGGAATCCAGTAGTAATTTTACAATCAATATAACACCCGTGTATCACCTAATTTGGTAAGAAACATGAGTATAGTAACTTTCTATAGACATGGGTAAACAATGACAACAGTAGAAATAAAATAAAATGAATAAAAAACAGTGATCGGATTTCGTACACGGGACGCAAAAATAAAACACTCTAGACGCTAATGACTGAGCCATTATTTCGTCCAAGGATATCACGCGGTAAAAAGCACATAAAGTACCTCGAAAATACCTCAAAAGCTTTGACCGTCGTCTTTTTTTTTTTCAGGAACGTTCGAGTACGGACAAGCCGAGACGTATTTTCGCCTATATTAATTGCTCTTCTGCCGCGAAGTTAATGGGAATTCGGTTGATGACACTTGCCTTGTTGCCGTGTCCTTACTTTATCTTTACTACTTGTGATAAAGAATTTATTAATTTTGCTAACAGACTAATTTAATTTGGTAAAAGCCTTGCTGGCGACATTGCACCAGTAAGCTCCACTTCGTAAACCCGTCTCTTCTGTCTCAACTTCTAACCGTGAAGAGTGTGTCCAAACGTACGGTACTGACGAGACACTTCAGTGAGGGGCACGCTGTGCTTGCCCAGTGAGGCTCCGCCGTCTGCTGTCAGGCTGGCGACCGTGACAGGAACGCCCTCCGCCGCTCGGATGTGCCTTGTGAATGGACAGGTGTGTGGCGCGCCAGCGACGGCGGCGGCGGCCAGCTGGCGTCAGATAAGCGTCACGCTGTATTTATAGCGGCGTCGCGACGCCTGCACCGCGTCCTGTTGGCCGCGAGCCGCCACCTTGCAGACGCTGTCAATGGCGGCCTTATCACTCGTGCCAGCGTCGCTTCGTTTTTCCCCCTCTCTGTGTCGAGCACACAGAAGCGTCGCGCATCACGAGACTGGCTTTGCTGTTTCTGTACCTAGAAATAACTCCACCAGCACGGCGCCCGCTTTGGCTTTGGCGAACGCGGGAAAAAGCTATACGAATGTGTTACGTTACATGCTTCTGAGCGTTAGGTGACGGAAACACGTAGCAACCCCATATACTCAATGATAGAATGAAAATTCCTTTTCAACTATGACGAAGAATAACGCTAAACCGATATTAATTATTTATAACAGAATTACAAAAGAACGATTCGGTAGTAAAGTGTAATATAAATATTACCTTTACTTTATGTTCATCACATACAGGTCAAAAATTAAAGAATCTTGAAGAAAAAAAAGTGTGACGAGGGCCTCCCGTCGGGTAGACCGTTCGCCTGGTGCAAGTCTTTCGATTTGACGCCACTTCGGCGACTTGCACGTCGATGGGGATGAAACGATGATGACAACACAACACACAGTCCCTGAGCGGAGAAAATCTACGACCCAACCGTGAATCGAACCCGGGCCCTTTGGAGTCACAGTCTGTCGCGCTGACCACTTTGCATTTATTCGTTTTGATTGTTGTGTTTGGTCGTTGCGACATCGCAAGACATCCTGTTCAAGTTAGGTGGTTGATCCTTCCACTCTGTTTTTTATTACAGAGGTCAACCGGCTCTCTGACCGAACACGCTGATCTACCGTGCCGGCTAAACTCAGCTACCGGAGGCGGACATCTTGAAGAAATACAATACACGTCGCTATACAACATTGGATGAAAAGAGAAAGAACCAAATGTAACTGATCTAATTCTAGAATATCCTGGCGGAAAAAATGCAACACCAAAATATAATTAATGTAGAGTAATGAAATTTCGGGAACACATTTGCCTGTGTAACGTATTTAAGTGATTAACACCTCAAGTTAAAGGAAATGCGAGTAATGTCTGAGCCGTGTACGGCTCGCGTTGGTGCCATTGGTAGGTTGGCATCGTGTAATAGGGATAGGGCGTCTCATTTTCTTCTTCTGTTTACTGGCGCCACTATGTTTGCTAGCGTTGTCTCTATGTGAGTGGCAGCAGCAACGTTTATCGATATCTAGTTGGTTCAAATTGCTCTGAGCACTATGGGACTTAACATCTCAGGTCATCAGTCCCATAGAAGTTAGAACTACTTAAACATAACTAACTTAAGAACATCACACACATCCATACCCGAGGCAGGATTCGAACCTGCGACCGTAGCGGTCGCGCGGTTACAGACTGAAGCGCCTAGAACCGCTTTGCCACTCCAGCCGGCTCGATATCTAGTGCCCGTACTATCTTTGGAAAAACGTAAAGTGTGTCGGAAGTTCGATGGAGCAGCAGAGAGGGCAGCATGTCGGCAATCCAGGACCGCTGGCGGCACGCCGGCACTGTCGGATCGAGGGGCTGTAGTTGTCCACCAGACCCCGGGCGTTGAGTTGAGTGATCTTTAATCCTGTAGTGAAACCTCCACTATTTGGTGATAAAGCTGTTTGTTCATGCATTGCTGCTCGCAGGGTCGCCATGAGACGAACTGCTACAAGTGGAGTGTGTCGAGTTGGCAGAATCTATTAGACATCTTCTGCTGCCTGTTGCTAGGTTTTGAATTTTGTGTTATTGTTGGTGAAGTGCAACCAGCGGTATTTTACTGCCTAGTGGCCGCTAACGCCCCAGTTACCTGCGCTGGAGGTTTGTGTATTTTTGCGGCAGTGTACTTTTCCTCCTCTTGCGGATGGTGTCCGGCATAACGTGTAGTTCGACAGCCTCCTTGACTGCAATGTGGATTGTGGTTTGTTTTGTCTACCTCGGTTGTAGTGGTTCCTTCTGACTTTTGATATTTTAAACGCCGGATTCTGAAGATGCAGTGTTACCTGTCACTTCTTCCTCGCTTGAATCATTCTATTGTTGTACTGGTTATCACACGTTAGGTGTATTTGGTAAGAGCATTGATCGGCGTTTAAACTATTCCTAGTTTGAGTTGCCATCCTGTTAGGTGAGCATAACTCTTGGCTGTCTGTCTCATCGCTTATGCAGCTGTAGAGGCTTTTCTCAGGTCGATCCTTGTAGTACTGTCTGTGGATCTTTTCCTTCTTTATTTGGTCTGATTGTGTCAATTGTTTAAAAATAATACTTCGTTTAAATCATTCCTATTGCTTGTGGCCTTCAGTCGACATATAATTCGAATTCTTCTTAATGAGACCTTCAGCTGTCAGTGTAGCTTGTGTTACAGCCATTTTTTTTAAAATCATTGTTTTAAGAATTATTTTGGTATTTTCAACGTTTAGTTGTCTTCCTCATTTGTAATTAAGGCCTGCAGCCGCTAATTGTTCTGGAGTAATGCTTGTGGTTTTCAGCAGACTAATAATTTTGAATTCTTTCTTAATACGGCCTTCAGCCGCCAGTGTAGCTCGTGTTCCAGTCAATTTTTTTTAAATGCTTGTTTTTATAAAAATATTTCCTTAAATAAAGTGTATGTTTTTCTATGCAACCAACGATAACTGTTTAGGCCCCGTTCACAAATTTTACTGCTTTCCCTAAGTCCCACGTTTCAATGTCGTTGCAATTGTGAAATTCTGGTACATTAATAACCAGAGTAACTGATACAATGTTACGTGCACGCATGTGTTATACAGGTGCGGGATGTCAGTTTGTGGGATGGTGTTCCATTCCTGTTGCACTTAGTCGGTCAATGCAGGTACAGTTAGAGCTGTTTGTGGATGACGATTGAGATGTCGTCCGATGATGTCCCATATGTGCTCTATTGGAGACAGATCTGCTGATGGAACAGGCTAAGACAACGTGTCAACACCTTGTAGAGCAAGACTGATTACAACAGCCTATGTGCGCAAGTGTTATCCTGTTAGAAAACACCTTGTGGATGCTCTTAATGAGTGGCAGCAATATGTTCGAAACACCAGGTTTACATACAAATTTTGCACTGAGAGTGCGTGGGATAACCACAAAAGTGCTCCTGCTCTCATAAAGAATGGCTCTCCAGCCCACATATGCCGTTGTAGGTCCAGTATGTGTAGCACAGACACGTTGATTGCAGGCCGTCAACTAAGCTTCTTCTAAACAAAACACAGCCATCATCGACACCGAGTCAGAACCTTTCATCAAAACACACAACAAAACTCCATCCTGCCCTCCAATGAGCTCTCGCTTAACAGCACTAAAGTCGCAAACAGCAGTGGTTTGCTGACGGTGGAATGTACGTCACAGATCGTCTGGCTCGGAGCTATCCTTGAAGTAAACGATTTGTATCACTTCGTTGTGTCACCATGTTCCCAACTGCTGCTGCAGATACAGTGCGATGCGCTAGAGTCACAGACCAGCCACGATGGCCATATAGCCGCCCGGAGGCCGGTCTTCTCACGAGCGTACGTTATCGTGACCACTGCTACCACCAGTCATGTATAGTGGATACATTCCTGCCAAGTCTTCCTGCTGTACAACAGAAGGAACATCAAAGTTCTCTTAGTCCTTTTACGCGATGTCTTTCAAACTTAGTGAGATGCTGATAACGGCATCTTTTTCGCCCTAACGGCATTCTTGACTAACAGCAACTCACCACGTCAGATCTCAAAGACAGTTATTGCTCACGACCGTCACAGCATGTGTTTAACGCAAACCTGGTTTGCAGTGCTCATAACGGGGCTACTACCGCCAGTCTTATGTGGCTTGCTCGAAATTTCAATAAACATCTTCTTTCAGATGTTTATGTCACAGAGCTCCTTCATGGAGCTGCGATTTTTTCCAGCAGTGTATTACCTTTACTTTATATCCATTACATTCAGGTTAAGAATTCAAAATTCATGAATTAATACAATATATGTGGTTATACACCACGGCATTAAGAGAGAGACAATCAAAAGTAACCGGTCTAATCCAAGTGTATACTGAAACCGGATTGTACCGGAAACTAAATTTTCCCTTTTGTTTCGACACATGTAAAGTATAAAGGAGTATTGGAATGAGAATTTATTGTCCATCAGCGTTACCACATATGCTAAACATAATGAAGTGACAAATTCCTCTCCAGCGAGAAACAAAAGTAATACCTGAAGTTACAGTTATCGGAATGACAAAGAACACGTACATTATACACTCCTGGAAATTGAAATAAGAACACCGTGAATTCATTGTCCCAGGAAGGGGAAACTTTATTGACATATTCCTGGGGTCAGATACATCACATGACCACTCTGACAGAACCACAGGCACATAGACACAGGCAACAGAGCATGCACAATGTCGGCACTAGTACAGTGTATATCCACCTTTCGCAGCAATGCAGGCTGCTATTCTCCCATGGAGACGATCGTAGAGATGCTGGATGTAGTCCTGTGGAACGGCTTGCCATGCCATTTCCACCTGGCGCCTCAGTTGGACCAGCGTTCGTGCTGGACGTGCAGACCGCGTGAGACGACGCTTCATCCAGTCCCAAACATGCTCAATGGGGGACAGATCCGGAGATCTTGCTGGACAGGGTAGTTGACTTACACCTTCTAGAGCACGTTGGGTGGCACAGGATACATGCGGACGTGCATTGTCCTGTTGGAACAGCAAGTCCCCTTGCCGGTCTAGGAATGATAGAACGATGGGTTCGATGACGGTTTGGATGTACCGTGCACTATTCAGTGTCCCCTCGACGATCACCAGAGGTGTACGGCCAGTGTAGGAGATCGCTCCCCACACCATGATGCCGGGTGTTGGCCCTGTGTGCCTCGGTCGTATGCAGTCCTGATTGTGGCGCTCACCTGCACGGCGCCAAACACGCATACGACCATCATTGGCACCAAGACAGAAGCGACTCTCATCGCTGAAGACGACACGTCTCCATTCGTCCCTCCATTCACGCCTGTCGAGACACCACTGGAGGCGGGCTGCACGATGTTGGGGCTTGAGCGGAAGACGGCCTAACGGTGTGCGGGACCGTAGCCCAGCTTCATGGAGACGGTTGCGAATGGTCCTCGCCGATACCCCAGGAGCAACAGTGTCCCTAATTTGCTGGGAAGTGGCGGTGCTGTCCCCTACGGCACTGCGTAGGATCCTACGGTCTTGGCGTGCATCCTTGCGTCGCTGCGGTCCGGTCCCAGGTCTACGGGCACGTGCACCTTCCGCCGACCACTGGCGACAACATCGATGTACTGTAGAGACCTCACGCCCCACGTGTTGAGCAATTCGGCGGTACATCCACCCGGCCTCCCGCATGCCCACTATACGCCCTCGCTCAAAGTCCGTCAACTGCACATACGGTTCACGTCCACGCTGTCGCGGCATGCTACCAGTGTTAAAGACTGCGATGGAGCTCCGTATGCCACGGCAAACTGGCTGACACTGACGGCGGCGGTGCACAAATGCTGCGCAGCTAGCGCCATTCGACGGCCAACACCGCGGTTCCTGGTGTGTCCGCTGTGCCGTGCGTGTGATCATTGCTTGTACAGCCCTCTCGCAGTGTCCGGAGCAAGTATGGTTGGTCTGACACACCGGTGTCAATGTGTTCTTTTTTTCCATTTCCAGGAGTGTATGTCTGCTGTGATCTAAAACTGTATTCTAAGCTACTATTCAAAGAAGACCAGATTCTCACTACTACGCATCGAAACACGATTGACAACTCGACGCGAGGCTCTGTGTTTGTATGCGGAAAAGGAAGCTAGGAAAATTAGAGGCAAATCTCTCGTCCACGTCACGGTAATCGGAGAGAGACACTACGTTACATGGAAAGAGGTCGGGAAGGATAATAATGTTCGGTGTCTCTAGTTTTTAGAGGTTATCCCAGTCGTGGTGGTGAGGATTTCCATCATTACCTACCCACTTTTGGTTTCATTCTTGTCGCTTCATAGCCTATTTATTATGATACAGCACTTTAAGTCAAATAAAGCGATCACATTGCAATAAGGTTGGGGGCGATTTATATTGTTATCAGTGTATAGTGACAAGTAAATAATGTAACTATTAGAGTGTTTCTTCATTTTCGCAGGGTACAGCACTCTAAAAATAAAAACCGACGGACTATAGTGGAATTATCCGAATGCGACGGAAATCGGTAGATATGATGTACATGTACAGACAAATAAGTGATGAAAATTTCAGAAAAACTGAGTGATTTTTTCAGGAGGAAGAGCTTCACAAGCTGAGGAAGTCAAAAAGCGTGGGTCCATCCCTGGCCTTTATGTGAGCAGTTTATTCAGCTTGACTTTGATTGATGGAATTGTTGGATGTCTTCCTGGGGGATATCGTGCCAAATTATGTCCTTTGGTTGTCATCCGCGGCACCCTTAGCAGCACGAAGGAACGTCTGCGATGTTCTACGCCACGTTTTGTGGCCCTACATAGCAGGCCATCTCCGACTTACGTTTCAGCAAGACTGTGTGTGTGTGTGTGTGTGTGTGTGTGTGTGTGTGTGTGTGTGTGTGTGTGTGTGTGTGTGTGTGTGTGTGTCCCGCACACAGCGAATGATTCTACTGCTTCTCTTCGTGTTTGCCAAGTCCTACCGTGGCCAGCAAGGTCATCGGATCTGTCCCGAATCGAGAACGTTTGGAGCATCACGGACAGGGCTCTCCAACCATCTCCAGATATTCAATACCAATTGGCCATTCTGATAGAATTTGTCACGCTATCCCTCAGGAGGACTTCCAACAACTCTATTAGTCAACGCTAAATCGAATAACTGTTTGTACAAGGTACAGAGGTGGACCAAAGCGTTATTGACCCGCTCATTTTTTGAAGTTCTTCTCTGGAGTGAATCATCCAATTTTTTTGAAATTGTAATCGTTTGATTGTCTGTACACGCACATAACATGTACCTACTTCCATCCCATTCGAATAATTCCTTCACGTTGCGACGCTGATTTGTCTTAGAGTGGATTCTACAAGTTCCTCTAGGCCTCTTAACACGTGGCCCTGTTGTACTTCCCCTCTCACACATAATGCAGCTAATGTTTTACATACTGTGTGTGTTCAGAAACTAACGACAATTAGTAATATCAAGCGTCGAATTACTCCGATTCGCACAGTTGTCGTTCATAAAGGTGTCTGTAAAGTATCTGTAAAGCGTTAGTTACATGGCGTGTTTAATCTGTCGTCAGCTCTCAAAAGTGTTGTATGTGAGTTAGTAACACTATTTATTTTGAATAAGAATGGATCTGAGAATTTGTACAATGATAAATTTTGCTGCAAGGGCAGCGAGTCGATTCCCAACTCAAAGCTAAAAAGACTTAAAGGACCGGTCTCAACGTCAGCACAAACTATGAAGAAGCAGCAGAACAGCATTATTTGAATTTTTTAATAATATTCAACTATTATACGTTCAGCAGTCGCCATATTCGAGCTCGTCGGTATTCCTTAGCATCCGTGGCTCTTTTCTCAGTCCATATAAAATGGGCGCTTCTCCTTCCCCACAAATTCACTAATATTATACGAAAAATCTTCACATTAATTCACAATATGAGTTAGACCTTAAATTTTTGATTAGTATCCAAACGTTGATGGACACTTTACGTAAGTGACGCAACATTTTAATTTTAGCCCGTAACGCGTTCGAAGCTGCTGCTGAAATTAACCAGTAAGTCGCTAACGGTACGTACCTTAATTATTACAAATGCGTGCTTAAGTCAATTTATACTACGCACATTAAAAACAGCAACTTTTTTGATGAAGGTGTTGCAAATGTGGCGACAAAAGTATAGGATCTCTCCCACTTTTCAGGGCAACCCGCTTTGGCTGCGAAGTAAGGTCATGCGTTTCCTTTTCTTTCGCTCCTGGAACGTTTCCAGAGAAGCGCTTATCGAGATGGTGTCCAGCTGCTGTAACGTGTTGTCCTCGTTTCCTGTGTATAAACACAACGACGATCCAACGGAGTGTTCAGAGACAATAAGAATAGAAGTCCTTCTTCTCTGGCTCCCGCACAAATTTTTGAATTAGGCGTTACGCGGTAGTTTCTCGTGGTTTTCTTCACAAGAGATGATTATAGGTGATTGCTTGCCTTGTGGATGTCGTCTCAACTGTTTAGTTGTAATTCATATACTTCAACAATAATGCATCTTTTCCCCTGTTTATGCCCAACGCGCTGCTACTGTTATTCACACAGAATATCAATTGCCAGATCCTACACTGCGCATCGGGTTTCTGCAAGCCATTCCCAATTCACTGCAATTTTCTAGCATTGAGACCTTCCATCCAAACAGCTACGAGACCGATTTCATTCCTGACGTAAAAGCGACTTCTGCATAGTAAGTACGTTGGCAGTTTGCACTAACAGCTGTAATCAACATATGTGGAATCTAACGATAGGGTATGACTCTATTTAACACATTCTTCTAAAACACGTACAAAGTCTTCTTCAAAGAGCAGAAGTCACACTTTATAGGTGGTGTTAATTTTAACCACCGTTTCGCTTCATAAATAATTGTGAGACCTGCTCTTTCTGTTAATACCAACAATTTCGTTTTAGGCGACGACACCGTAGAGGAACCAAAGAAGACGTGTTATCTGTTAGACGACACAATATCATGCGACTTTGAAGTTATGGTCCTTAGCCTCTGTCGAGCACCCAGTCGACATGCAGGCTGTCGAATTATAGGTGTCTGGCATGCAGCGAATCCAGTAGCACATATTCAGCCGACAAAATATCCTTGTTCGACCAATACTACTCTGGTCTGCGAGGTGGGTAAAGTAACATAATATACTGAAGCGCGAAAGAAACTGGTATGGGCATGAGTATTCGAATATAGAGATATGTAAACAGGAAGAATACGGCGCTGCGGCGGCAACGCCTATATATAAGACAACAGGTATCTGGCGCAGTTGTCAGATCGGTTACTGCTGCTGCAATGGCAGGTTATCAAGATTTAAGTGAGTTTGAACGTGGTATTTATAGTCGGCGCAAGGGATCTCCGAGGCAGTGATGAAATGGGGATTTTCCTGTACGACCTTATCACGAGAGTACAGAGAATATCAGCAATCCGGTAAAACATCTCTGCGGCCGGGAAAAGATCCGCAAGAACGGGATTGACGGTGACTGAAGAGAATCGTTCATCGTGACAGAAACACAACTCTTCCGCAAATTGCTGCGGATTTCAATGATGTGCCATCAACAAGTGTCAGCGTACGGAACATTCAAAGAAACATCTTCGATATGGCCTTTCGGGGCAGAAGGCCCACTCGTGTACCGTTAACGACTGCACGACACAAAGCTTTACGGCTCACCTGGGCCCGTGAACACCGACATTGGGCTGTTCATGTCTGGAAACAAGGTGTCTGCTCAGACGAGTCTCGTTTCAAATTGTATCGAGCGGATGGACGTTTATGGATATGGAGCCAAGCTCATCAATCCATGGACCCTGCGTGTCAGCAGGGGACTGTTCAAGCTAGTGGAGGCTCTGTAATGGTGTGGGGAATGTCCAGTTGGAAGGATATGGGATCCCTGACACGTCTAGATACGACTCTGACAGGTGACACCTATGTAAGTATCCTGTCGGATCACATGCATCCATTCATGTCCACTGCGCAGTCCAGCAGATTTGGGCAATTCTAGCAGGACAATTCTACACTCCAGACGTCCAAAATTGCTCCAGAGTGGCTCCAGAGAGAATCTTCTGAGTTTAAACACTTCTGCTGGCCACCAGTCTCCCCAGACACGAATATTATTGAGCATATCTGGGATATGACGGCCATTGTGGCGGAGCGGTTCTAGGCTCAAGTCCGGAACCGCTATGCTGCTACGGTCGCAGGTTCGAATCCTGCCTCGGGCATGGATGTGTGTGATATTCTTAGGTTTGTTATGTTTAAGTAGTTCTAAGTCTAGGGGACTGATGACCTCAGATGTTAAGTCCCACAGTGCTTAGAGCCATTTGAACCATATCTGGGATGCTTTGCAACGTGCTGCTGAGGAGAGATCTCCACTCCCGCGTACTCTTACGGATTAATGGATAGTGCTACAGCATTCATGGCGTCAGTTCCCTCCAGCACTACTTCAGACATCAGTCGAGTGCATAACCACGTCGTGTTGCGGCGCTTCTGCGTGCACACGGGGGCCCTAAACTATATTAGGCAGGTGTACCAGTTTCACTGACTCTTCAGTGTACATTAACAACTCGGTGGAAATGAATGAGTGCGGGAGCTTACTGCTACACGTCTCCCAGTCTTCCAAAGAAAGCTATACGTCATAGAGCGTGAGGTCAGTGTGACTATAGCACCAAGGCTGGTCCCGCGACTAGAAGCAGTTGAAGGAACCGTAGAAGACGGTATTAATCAATTAGAGAAGTGTTACGGAGCACTGTGGTGTTTTCTTTTTTTTATCATAAGGGTGGTGGAGACAACATCTGGATGACTACACCGAAAAGAATCATCGCGAAAGTGAAAGAAGGACGAAGTGTAACGATTGTAGCACAGGAGTTTGGTATTACTCACGGCACTGGTTCACGTGCGTGGGGAGCCTTCCGAACCACAGGCAATGCTGCCCCAAAGATAGGAGGTGGTCAGATAGGGTCAAACACAGCAGCAGATGATGGCTCCGTTGAACATCTGGCAAGAAGGGACGTACATCAAACAGCGGGTGCAATTGCAACCACATTTAACAGGCCTGCAAGCCACCTAGTCTCACGATCAGCAGTGACAAGGCGAGAGCATAGATGTGGTCGGTTTTCCCGACGACCATTACGTTGTGTTCCGTCGGCTGCACTATTGGCGACTTTGTGACGGAGCCAAGAGCGAAGGAACTGGACTAGCGAGTACTGGGATCGCTTTCTCTTCTCTGCTGAGCGCAGATTCAGCCTGTGTAGTGATTCTTCATGTATCCTCATACGGTGAGAGATGGGATCACGTAATGGACCCAGGAAAATTGTCGAATTTGATCTTTTTGGTGGTCCAGGTGTTACTGTGTGGAAAGGCAAAGTGCTGCAGTGGCGTGCCGACATCGAAATCTTTGAACATGGTACGATCACCGATAATAGTTATTGTGACACTGCACTCTTTCCTCCCGTGCGTCTTTTCAGGAGTGCTCTCTGCCCTAACTTCGTTTTTACATAAAGCAATGCGTGACCGCATCGAACAGCGCAGGTGCAAGATGTCTTGCAAAGAGAGGTAGAGAATAGACCATCTGTCCCATTGAGAGTGTGCGGGATGTGTTGGAGAGTCGTATTACAGCACTTCCACATGAACCAACGAAGATCTAGCAGTTGTAAACCGCGCTGGTGGAAGAATAGAGTAGAATAACCTACAGCAAGAACTCCTTACCACCCTTGTGGCCAACACGGGAGCTCATTGCAGAGCGTGCAGTGATGTCAGTTAGGATCACATACCATATAACAATCAGGCCCTGCCTATTGCAATGTCAAACGGTCCATCAGAAATCGTGGTGGCTACGGTGCAATTATTTCTTTGAATAAAAATGTCTTTCCCGTTCGTGTCATTTCCTTCCGGTATATTCTGGAGCCATTCTTGCTACGTATTTGGAAATTTGTGCTAAGTCCCTAATGGACCACACTGCTGAGGTCATCAGTCCGTACGCTTACACATTACTTAATCTAACTGAAACTTATTTACGCTAAGGACAACATACAAGCTCATGCTGGAGGGAGGACTCGAAACTCTGAAGGGGGAATCCGCGAGAACCATGGCAAGACGCCCAAGACCGCGCGGCTACGCCGCGTGGCTTGCTATGTATGCTTCAGGTTTTATTGAACTATGTTTCTTAGCGGTGACACATCATGCGAAAGATACGTTAGTCCTTCAGTTTTGCACAACAGTGAGAATATTGCTCGTCAGTCTGGGTCTATGCCAGATAGAAATCATAGAGGAAATACATAAAAAAGAGCATTTCGTTACGTTACAGATTGATTTAGTAAGTGTGAAACCTTCACAAAGACAATTCCAATTGCAGGTGCTACAAGCGAAAGGTTGCACATTACGATGTGGTCCACTGTTAAAATTACGAGAACGTAAGTTCCTACAACAGAGACAACCAATATGCTGCTCTCTCTTGCGAAAAGATCATCATCATCATCATCTTCATCACTTCGAGCTTTAGGCCAGTTTCTTCGTTGTGCCTGTTACGGTGTCCATCGCTTCCTTACTCTTCCTCCAATTCTCTCAACTGGCTTAAATATTATCTGAAGAGGTAATCTTTTTCCAGTCATTCTTTCGAGATGTTCAATCCAATTTCTCCTATTTTGTTGTATTTTATTGAGGATGTTAAACATCTTCAGTTCTCTAATTTTCGGATTTAGAAATGGGCCGGTTCTTGTGTAGTCCGTTTACTGCTCCTTGAAACCTCATCTCTGTGGCTTGTATGCAACTTTCTCTACGTGTACTTACAACCCACGATCTACTTCCACAAAGAAGCACAGGAAGTGGAAAAGAGAATGGAGCTTGGATTAGAGAGATTTGAGCCCGAACCGAAGTTTACCAATGGCTCTATTTCCACGGAGTAGCCGGCCGCAGTGGCCGAGCGGTTCTAGACGCTACAGTCTGGAACCGCTCGACCGCTATGGTCGCAGGTTCGAATCCTACCTCGCGCATGGATGAGTGTGATATACTTAGGTTAGTTAGGTTTAAGTAGTTCTACGTTCTAGGGGACTGATGACCTCAGATGTTAAGTCCCATAGTGCTCAGAGCCATTTGAACCATCATCTCTGTGGCTTGTATGCACTTTTCTCTGCATGTACTTACAACCCACGATTTACTACCATAAAAAGCATAGGAAGTGGAAAAGAGAATGAAGCTAAGATTAGAGAGATTTGAGCCCGAACCGAAGTTTACCAATGGCTCTATTTCCACGGAACATTCGTGACTCGTACAGAAAAATGGGGAAGTGACAATACCCTCCGTCACAAACCATAAAATGACTTGCAGACTACAGCAGTATATGAACGTGTACATGTAGAATGGCACGTGACAAGAAGTAACCTTGCGGAAGTGTGTCTGTGACGGCAGTCCAAGTTAGCATCAGTTCTCTTGAGAGTAACACTGAAGCCACTCGGCACGGCAAAGTGTTTATCAAAGAAAATTCAGTTTTTGCTAGTCTTACTTCGTTTTCTTACTTTCTCTGTTGTGCATATGGCCATTTTTGGTTTTAAGTCATGTATTTCAACAGTTTCTAATACGACAAACAAGTCAAAACAGCTGAAAATATTAGGTAAGTAAAAGTGAAAGAGACATCGCGCGCGGGAATGGTAAAACGTTCACCGGAAGGAATTAACTTATGTTCAGAACGAGCAGTAGATTGACTTTTGATTAAAGGGCAATAACCGTTCGTCACTCTGGATTTCTCGTTCAGGGACTTCGATTGTCCCTTCCCTCTGTTCTCTGTCGCCCCATTTCTTTTCTTTTTCCTTCCCTCCTCGCTTAAATAAATGGATCGCGCGATCGGCAGGTGGAGTTCATCCCTGGAGGAGGGCGAAACGCCCTCGGTGGGAAGTGAGTGGAATACTGTTAAGGAGACGAGCCGCCGGAGCTCCGCGCCGTACTTTAAAACTCGCGGAGGAGGAGATTAAAGTGTCCTCTGGCGGCATAATAAATATTAGCACCCAAACAATAATCTAATAGGATGGGGCGGGCATGACGAGTAATTTTGATAAAAGCACTGCTGCGCTGGGATAGGGGAGGGAGAAGGGGAAAGGTCGGTCCCTCCGGCGGGGTGTGGGAAAGGGGAAGAGGGCAACGGCAACGAAAGGAAGAAAGAGAGAGAGAGAGAAATGTCTCGAGTGGAGCGGCAACGCGCCATTGGGCCTGTAAGCTGAGACAAGGCCTCGCGGAGTGGAATGAGGGGTTGGGAAATCGATGCCCGTAATGACAGGCCAGGGTGGTGCCATCTGGTGCTCCTAGCGGCTCCGACCCCCACTTAGCTTTTTCAGGGTCGCCTGGCAGTGCAGCGGGGGTGGGAGTCGCCCGCCGATATCATTAACGCCCCCGTTTTAGAGTCGGCCCATTGCGCCCGTCTGTTCACCGCTCCGGGGAGCCGCGGCGGAGCGCCGGCGTCTGTCTTGTCTTCCGGCGGACTTTGCACTCTCTGCAACAGATTCCTTAAGAGGATAAATTAATTTTCTCCGTCGCTGTGGACGCCGAGGGCTGCCTACATCCAAGGCGATGTGCTTCTTTTTTTTTTTTTTTTTAAATCAGTTCTCCGCAACCACCGTATTGTGCTCGGTGTATGTCATGTATTGTTCCAGCACCATTCCCTTCCATTGCCCAACTCCCATCTTTAACATTCCCGGATGAAAATCACTTCTCCAGACACTCTGCGACCATAAATGAATTGAGCCAGAGGACGACGGACACAAGGGCGGTACACTAAGTTCCTTTGTACAAAATAGTTTCGATGACCAAAGTCGTCATACTAACGTCAAAATGACAAATAGCGAAATAACTTGTAAGTAGGCTGTTTAGGTTTTTATGTATAGCGCTCTGTATGAAAATCACTGACAGCGCTGTGTGCAGTCTGTGGCTGGTTGGCATTGTTGGAATATTCGCTATTGTAGTGTTGGGCAGTTGGATGTGAACAGTGGGTAGCGTTGTGCAGTCGGAGCTGAGCTGCCAGCAGTGGCGGATATGGGGGGAGAGATGGCAGAATTTTGAGAGCGGACGATCTGGACGTGTGTCCGTCAGAAAAAGGAAATTTGTAAGACTGCATGTCATGACTTTTGACCACTATTAAGGTAAATCCATTGTTTGTTCTCTATCGAAATCTTTCATTTGCTGACTATGTCTATCAGTAGTTAGTGCCTTCCGTAGTTAGAATCTTTTATTTAGCTGGCAATATTGGCGCTCGCTGTATTGCAGCAGTTCGAGTAACGAAGGGTTTTGTGAGGTAAGTGACTCATGAAAGGTATAGGTTATTGTTAGTCAGGGCCATTCTTTTCTACGGATTATTCAAAGTCAGATTGTGTTGCGCTAAAAATATTTGTGTCAGTTTAGTGATGATCAGGATAAGTAAAGAGAAAAATGTCCGTGTACGTTCAGTTTTGCTCAGCTGTTTGAAAATCAAATAACGTAGGAGGTTTACCAGCACAGTCATTCATAATTTTTCTAAAGGGACATTTTTTTTCTTTTTTTTTGGATGTTTCATAAACTACTTACCTCGGGATAAGAAATCAGCTGAAATCGCTCAACATAAGTAGGATGCCATAATGGCGTAACTACATGGATCTACACAGAGTATGCGAAGAACTTGATGCGTCTCCAGCGACAGTGTACCTTAGGTTTTTGTAGAAGCGAAGCGTTTCTAGTCGTTGGAAAAATGCATAGATTATTCTCATTTCCAAGGAGGTCATCGAGCAGATGCACAATACTCTAAATCTATAGGGTTGGCGTCGGGATGCTGTATAATTTTGGAATGCGTTCTATGCTCTTCTATTACGACCTTCTCCAGACCGAAAATCAACATGGATTCCGCAAACAACGTGTGAAATCCAGATCTCTCTGTCGTTCCGCAAGCCGGCCGCTGTGTCCGAGTGGTTCTAGGTGCTTCAGTCCGGAACCGCGCTGCTGCTACGGTCGCAGGTTCGAATCCTACCTCGGGCATGGGTGTGTGTGATGTCCTTAGTTAGGTTTAAGTAGTTCTAAGTCTAGGGCACTGATGACCTCAGATGCTTAGAGCCATTTGTAACTTATTTGTCCGTCCACGATAGCCATAAAGCAGTATACCGGCGGTCATTTTGGTATTGCGTTCCCTGACTTCCAGAAATCATTCGATGTAGAAACACATCAACAAAAGTGTTGGATCCCCCAGATATGTGGTGCAGGTGTGTTGTCATTGTGACCCTGTTCCGATCGGCAGATCGCCTCTGGCTTTGTAAACATACGAGCACACTCAGAACGCCGTACTCGAATGGACTGCACCATTTCAACTGAAACTAAAGCTCCAGTAAGGATGCATTAGAGACGCCTGCGACACGTCAGAGTGACCATCCATCATGCTACGAAGGACAGTCGCTGCCGATGATTGAGACCACACCATCACGTTACGCGGAGAAGGCTTGCAAACAAGGGAAGTGCACTTTCATCTTGGTGCTTATAGTGATGTTCTTGTGAACAGGTTCCTTCACGTTCCTTCAACATGATAGGATCACCAGAACGGAGTAGTCTGTTTGTCCCCTGGACATGAATCTAATCGCACATCTGGCTTTATTATCTGATCAATGGGGTGCCACAACGGATTCAAGCCCTCATCTGAGCAAGAGGACGTTCAAACCCTATGTGAAACAATTATATTTTAACTAAAGTTCAGTCTTGATCACAACACTTATGTCTCAATAACATAGGTGACCGGTTTCGGTTATATTTATATAACCGTATTCAGACCCATAGCTTCCTGAGAGGATGGTGGGCGGAGCTCTCCTCAGGTGGTACGAAGTCAACTGATCCGTTGACAGTCCCAGGAGAGACGTAAAGCTGTGTGTTGTGCAGTCATCAAGGTTACACCTGTGGGCATTTGGCCCCGAATGTCCATATCGATGATGTTTCGTTGAATGGTTCGCACTCTGACACTTGTTAATTGGCCTCGCGTTGAAATCTTGCGAAAGGGTTCACTTCTGTCACGTTGAGCGATTTTCTTCAGTCGTCGTTGGTCCCGTTCTTGCAGAATATTTTTCCGGCCGCAGCGATGTCGGAGATTTGATGTTTTACCGGATTCCTGATATTCGTGGTACACTTGTGAAATGGTCGTACGGGAAAATTCCTACGTCATCGCTACCTCGGAGATGCTGTGTTCCATCGTTCGTGCGAAGACTATAACAACACGTTCAAACTCTCTTACATCTTGATCACCTACCATTATAGCAGCAGCAACCGATCTAACAAGTGCGCCAGACACATGTTGTCTTATAATGGCGTTGCCGGCGGCAGCGCCGTATTACGTCTGTTTACGTATCTCTGTATTTGAATTCGCATGCCTATACCATTTCTCTGGCGCTTCAGTGTATGGCATGTTTGGAGGGTTGTAGGGCACAACAAGTTAATGTGCCTCTTTGAGGCACCGACAGCATAGAGCAAAAACACATCTGTTGTTTTACGAGTAGGATTCTGGGCGCAAAAACGCGGGAATTTCATTGGTTAGCCTGGTGTGTTGTAGCAGTTTTGGAAAAATATTGAAAAATGGGATGCCGCTCCACGACAATTTAGTCTTGTGAATGGATGACTGCTTGTTAGAGGATAGGATTGGCTCTGGAACAAGGAGGCGAATGTTAACGTGGGAAGACAGGAGGAACTAAGGTGGCACTTCGTCCTCTGCTAGCGAGAGAATCACCTCTGCTATCAGAATTCGATGTGAGAAGTAATCATTTCACTTTACAGCTCCAACTGGAGCATTATGGAAAGTTTGAGTTAAGTAGCTTCTCCGGATTCACAGCCACTGCCCGACACAGGAGAAAAGTGGTAAGATCTGCTGTCGACTTCTGCGTGTAAAGCTCGCAATGTATTCAGTAAATGTTGGAGTGGTAACGAATAGGAGAAAATGCCCTTATGGTACACATAATTTTACTAACTCAGACGTTGGCAATAATTGTCGTCAGATCGCGGAAACGGACCATTGTGCTAATCATGTAATAACCTACCTGTCGGTCCATTACGTTGAATATCCACCAACCTTATTTGCTTCTAACTCTTTCGTGTTCTTTTGATAATTTCTCAGTGAACAGGATGTTATTAAACATGTTCGTGTCGTACTTCCGTGCAAATACTGCACTCGTTTTGAGCGGTGATTTATAATAAACAATAGATCTTACGGTAACTTTGGCTTTCATTAAATACGTATCGCTCCTTGTCACAAAACCAAATTACAGTATCGCTATTCCACCGCCCTTTTTAAGTCTGTAGGACTACAATTTAGCGTTAATAAAAAATTCTTGCTTAACAAATCATGGTTTGCAGTCTTCACTGGGCATCTACATGCTGATACAGGTTAATTACCTAAAGGCGTAAGCGGTGGTGTAGTACATATGTGTATGAGCCCAAATTTCTCTAATGGTAGCGTCGTGGTTGTTACGCGAGATGTACGAGTTCCAAGCACAAAGCAAGCGCTGTGTACCGCCAATATGTGGAACCAAACACACACGATCTGGCCGTTCTACACCTACATACAAACCCCGCACGCCACCGTGTGGTATATGGTGTACTGTGTCACGTACTGCTTCTAGTCATTTCCTTTCCTACTCCACTCGCAAATGGAGTGAGGGAAAAAACTACTATCTATATGCCTCTGTACGAATCCTAATTTGTTTTACTTTTTGTATCTCGTCTTTGCGGTCCTCACGCCGAACGCAGTTTTGCGGCAGTAGAATCGTTCTGCAGTCAGCTGCAAATGTCTCTTCTCCAGGTTTTTCTCAACAGCGTATCGCAAAAAGAATGTCGTCTTCCCTACATGGATTCCCATTCGAGTTCACGAAACATGCGCGCAACGCTCGCTTGTTGATAGAACCTACATTTAATAAGTCTCTGTATGCCCATCTTTTCAGAGATGGTTGCGGGACTCGGTTTTTTTTCTCGGTGCAGGATGTCAAATCAAACACCTATCAGCCGTCTAATTTTCAAGCTGTTATTTTGCAACCAGTTTCGGCGATTTTCTACGTCATCTTCAGGCTACTGTGTACAGACAACAGTGGTAATAGTATGAAATAGATAACCAAAGACGAGTGGTGTGATTCTTATGTACAGTGGTAATATATGACGACATAACAGTACCAAGCAGTACGGGAAGTTACATAAACTACAGATAAATTAACGAATAAAATTAGAGAACAATTCCACAATGGAACTAGTGAGCAAAGTATGTACGTCATAGAATGGTAAAAGCCGGCTGCTATGGACGAGCGGTTATAGATCTTTCAGTCCGGAACCGCACTGCTGCTGCAGTCGCAGGTTCGAATCCTGCCTCGGGCATGAGTGTGTGTGATGTCTTTAGGTTAGTTGGATTTAAGTAGTTCTAAGTCTAGGGGACTGATAACTTCAGATGTTAAGTTCCATAGTGCTTAGAGTAATTTGAACCATTTTAATAGTAAATAAAACTTACTAAACGGAGGCCAATATTGCATGTTATGCATAAATAATCACGGTATAATGCAAATACAATGCCCGTGAAACAACTTGAGTAAACCAATAAAGTCATTTGCCTGCGAAACGCAAAGGTGCCGACTTCGAGTCTCGGTCCGACACACAGTTTTAATCTGTCGGGAAGTTTCATATCAGGGCATACTACGCTGCTGAGTGAAGATGTGGAAACGTCCCCTAGGCTGTTGCTAAGACATCGCAATATCCTGTCTTCCAGGAGTGCTAATTCTGCAAGATTCGCAGAAGAGCTTCTATGAAGTTTGGAAGGTAGGAGACGAGGTAATGGCAGAATTGAAGGTGTGAAGACTGGTCGTGAGTCACGCTTGAGTCGCTCAAACGGTAGAGCACTTACCCGCGAAAGGCAAAGGTCCCGAGTTCGAGTCTCGGTCCGTAAGTCAGGAAGTTTCAATATATTCATATACTAATAAAACATGTACCATTGGAGATCAACCCGTTAACTATCTGTATCATGTTCCATATACTAAAGGAGAATATAAAGATACATAAATGGAATTTATCGATCACAGGCTCGTAAGATTCAGCTTATTCAATAAAACATTTCTAATGACCCAAACAATGAAAACTTAAAAAAAGCAACAGTTTGGAAAGGAGACGGCTGAAAGATGTTTGATTCGAGATCCTCTACATGTAACAAGTCTAGCAGCACGCTTCTGAATTGCTTCGATTACTTCCGTTAATCCGACCTGGTGGGGATCCCAGCCGCTCGAGCAGTACTAAGGAATAGGTCGCACAAGCGTTCTGTTCGCTCTCTCCTTTCTAGATGAACTAAACTCCCCCGAAACTCTCCCAATAAACCGAAGTTGAACAGTCGCCGTCCCCATTACCAGTCACCTTCATTTGTTCTCATTCAATTTCTTATCGCCTTGCAACATTTCAGCTCGATATATAATCGACATGACTATGTCGAGCAGCACATCATTGATGCTATATTCGAATATCATAGGATCATTTTTCCTACTCACCTTGATTGACTTACATTTTTCTACGTGTAGAGCAAGCTGCAATTCATCTCACCCGTATTGTTCTACAGTCACTTTCCCTTAGTCTACAGCGTTATCAGCAAACGGTCGCAGATCATTGCTTTGTGTATACAGAGAACAAGAGCAGTCCTATCACACTTCCCTGGAACATTTGTAACGACACCTTTGTCTCTGACAAACAGTCGCCGTCGAGGACGACGTACAGGCTTTTATTACTGGAGTCTTCAAGCCACCCACATGTCTGTGCCTTCGTTCACAGTACGTATTGGGGCACCATGACAAACGTTTTCCGGTAATCTACGAATACGCAATCTGTCTGCTCCCTTCATCTATAGTTTCAAGCACGTCTTGCAAGAAAAGGGTTACTGACTTTCGCACAAACTGCGCTTTCTAAATCCGTACTGATTTTGGACATTAGGTTTTCTGCATCACCTCGGTTCAAAGAGTTCCGGAGCCTGTACAGAAAATTGAAATAGAGATCAGCATATTTATTGCTCAAGAAAACCACACATTGCATGTTGTACCACCATACAGAGACAGACCTTCAAGGGTGGTGGCCCAGATTGCTTTACACAACAGTACCTCTAATATTCAATAGCTCGTCCTCTTCCATTAATGCATGCCTGTATTCATCGTGGCATACTATCCACAAGTTAACCAAGGAACTGTTGGTCTAGGTTGTCCCGCTCCTGTACGTCGATTGGGCGTACATCAGCCGGAGTGGTTTGTGTCTCACATCGTCCATAAAAAGCCCTTATCAATCCATCCCAGGCATGTTCGGTACGGTTCATGTCTTCAGAACATGGTGGCCACTCTAGTCGAGCGATATCGTTATCCTGAAGGAAGTGATTCACAAGATGTGCACGATGGGGGGCGCGAATTGTCGTCCATGAAGACGAATGCCTCGGCAAAATGCTGCCAATATCGGTCGGCGGATGGCATTCACGTATCATGTGCGACACTCATCGGTGAAGAGAACGTGATGTCAATCCCGAACGGTCCATTCGGCATGTTATCGGGCCCATTTGTACCGCACTGCATGGTGTCATGGTTGCAAGGAAGGACCTCCCCATTGACTTCGGGAGCGAAGTTCCGCATAATGCAACCTATTGCGAACAGTTTGAGTCGTAACACGACGTCCTGTGGCTGCACGAAAAGCATTTTCAACCTGGTGGAGTTGCTGTCAGGGTTCCTACGAGCCATAATCCGTAGGTGGCAGTCATCCAGTGCAGTAGTAGCCCTTGGTCGGCCTGAGTGAGGCATATTACCTACAGTTCCTGTCTCTCTGTATTTCCTCCATGTCCGAACAACATTGCTTTGGTTCACTTCGAGACGCCTGAACACTTCCCTTGTTGAGAGCCCTTCCTGGCGAAAAGTAACAATGCGTACGCTATCGAACCGCGGTACTGACCGTCTAGGCATGGTTGAGCTATAGACAACACGAGCCGTGTACATCCTTCCTGGTGAAATGACTGGATCTGATCGGCTGCCGGATCCCCTCTTCCTAATAGGCGCTGCTCATGCATGGTCCCGGTGGAGGTTCGAGTCCTCCCTCGGTCATAGGTGTGTGTGTTTGTCCTTAGGATAATTTAGGTTAACTAGTGTGTAAGCTTAGGGACTAATGACCACAGCAGTTAAGTCCCATAAGATTTCACACACATTCGAACATTTTTTTTTCATGTATGGTTGTTTACATCTATGGGCGGTTTTAGTGACATCTCTCAACAGTCAAAGGGACTGTCCTGTGATACAAAATCCAAAACAACGTCTGTTTTCTGGAGTTCTGGGACCCGGGGTGATGCAAAACATTTTTTGATGTGTATATTATATTCGAACTTAGAGTAAGCTCAAGAATCCTGCAGCATACCTGTGTTTAGGATATGGATCAGCTCATGTACCCTTCTTATACAAATGAGACATTTGTGTCATTTTCCAATTGCTACGGACTTCGCGCAGGGGGAGATATTCTGTTTAAACGCAGGCTAAGTAAGGGACCAGTGCCGTAGAGTACCGAACAAGGATTCCATTCATCGGATTTATTGATAATAACGTGATCACGGAGAAGCCACATCAATTCAGGCAACAGCATCAATGATGAAGAATGAAACGATGTGTGTTATATGAATGTGGGGTGCCTATACTTTTGGATGTTCGGAAAAAAAACCACTGCGCATTTATACAATTGATACGTTTGGATGGGCTATGAATTCACAACTGTCAATGCAGATGCACAGGTACCTTCGACCTGCAGCGGGAATCTAAAATCACAACACGAGGAGGACATAGATGGGGAGTGCTGTGTGGGAACATGAATCGGCCGAGGAGTGTTCCGAAATATTCCGAGTACCGTCCCGGCACACTTTTGCACTCATCGCTGCTGGTTCCGCATAGCGTCCCGATGCAGCTGATATCATCAGTTTCTACCCTTTTCTTTCTCCTTCTTCCACCTTCAATTTATATAACACCGAGCGAGGTGGCGCGGTAGTTAGCACACTGGACTCGCATTCGCGAAAACGACGGTTCAAACACACGTCCGGCCATCCTGATTTAAATTTTCCGTGATTCCCCTAAATCGCTTCAATGGCTCCTTTGAAAGGGGCGGGCGATTTCCTTCCCCATCCTTCCCTAATCCGATGGAACCGATGACCTCATTGTTTGATCCCATCACCCAAATCAACCAGCCAACGAATTTACATAAGATGTGCTTTTTCAATGATTGCGTCAGTGATCATTAGTTGCTTCATGGCATTGGTTGATTGATTTGTGTATTACATCTATTGCAACATATTGTTGTTGTATTTGTGGTCTTAAGTCCTAAGACGTGTTTGATGCAGCTCTCCACGCTACTCTATCCTGTGCAAGCTTCTTCATCTCCCAGTACCTAATGCAGCCTACATCCTTCTGAATCTGCTTAGTGTATTCATCTCTTGGTCTCCCTCTACGATTTTTACCCTCCACGCTGCCCTCCAGTACTAAATTGGTGATCCCTTGATGCCTCAGAACATGTCCTACCAACCGATCCCTTCTTCTAGTCAAGTTGTGCCAGAAGCTCCTCTTCTCCCCAATTCTATTCAATACCTCCTCATTAGTTATGTGATCTACACATCTAATCTTCAGCATTCTTCTCTGGCACCACATTTCGAAAGCTTCTATTCTCTTCTTGTCTAAGCTATTTATCGTCCATGTTTCACTTCCATACATGGCTACACTATATACAAATACTTTCAGAAACGACTTCCTGACACTTAAATCTATACTCGATGTTAACAAATGTCTCTTCTTCAGAAACGCTTTCCTTGCCATTGCCAGTCTACATTTTATATCCTCTCTACTTCGACCATCATCAGTTATTTTGCTCCCCAAATAGCAAAACTCCTTTACTACTTAAAGTGTCTCATTTCCTAATCTAATTCCCTCAGCATCACGTGACTTAATTCGACTACATTTCATTATCCTCGTTTTGCTTTTGTTGATGTTCATCTTATATCCTCCTTTCAGGACACTATCCAACATATTACGTAGAGGTTATATGAATGTTGTCTGATAATGTCTAAAAAGTCGAAATTGGCCAATTATTATTAAAACGAAAACTACAAGCCGGGCCGGGTGGCTGAGCGGTTCTAGGCGCTACGGCCTGGAACCGCGCGACCGCTACGTTCGCAGATTCGAGTCCTGCCTCAGGCCTGGATGTGTGTGATGTCCTTAGGTTAGTTAGGTTTAAGTAGTTCTAAGTTCTAGGGAACTGATGACCTCAGAAGTTAAGTTCCATAGTGCTCAGAGCCATTTTGAAAACTACGAAGCCTGTTACAAGGGTAGCAGTGCAGACGATTAATCCAGGAATGACATAAAACGAGGAGAATAAAATCTCTGAGGCATAAGTCGTGTAATTTGTCTAGGGTGTCCCACTGCTCTAAGAGGACGCGCTTTCTGCTCGAGTCCGCCCCGATAGATGAGTCATCTGCGTGGTGGTCTGTCACGCCAAGGGGCCCGGGTTTGATTCCCGGCTGGGTCGGAGATTTTCTGCGCTCAGGGACTGGGTGTTGTGTTGTCCTCATTATCATTTCATCTCCATCGGGGGAAGGCAACGGGGAACCACCACTGGAATCACTTCTCCCATGACAAGCCCTGCCGTAAGGCAGGACACAAAGTTTTTCTGCTCGCGGACAAGACTGGATCTTCGCAAGAGGCCACGAAAACTTCGACGGTGGTCGAGAAGGAAATGTTCATATTGTTGCATCAGTTCGATAGTCTTACAAGAGCTCCTCTGTAAGAGAACGTGTCCCAGCACATCCTACAAAACGTCGAGAGACTATTTTCCAAACAATACAGGCCCATAAAATTTCCTGAGCCTTCTTTACTGAACAGAATGACAGGAGCAGTGGGTAATGTTAAATAACACGGCAGTCCATATTACTGCAGTTGTCCTAAATTTTTAAAAACTCGCAGTGGTAGCAAAAGAAGCACACAGGACGCCAGGCCGCTCCCACTGCGGCAGTTTGCTGGAGCAGAACAATATGGCGGTGTGCCGCTGCGTCCTCAGGGACAAAGCGGATGGCGCGGGGCAGCAATACTTGTCTACTTCCGCCACCTCTCGCGTCGTGCTTTTATGCTCTGCAGTGAGTAGTAAAATAAAGGAGAGAGGAATGGCCGCCTTCCGAGGCTCGCTACGCTCTCACGCGTACTCCAAGCCCTAGCACTGCACAGTGTCCGCTGCGTTCTTTCCGCAATTTCGTTTCCTCGCACCTCCATGGTGCTACGTTACGTATTTTCAGCTCCGTAACTGCCGCAGTTACAATCAAGCACACCACTGTACACATCTTGTGGAACATACTCTGAAAACACTGTGCGCTGAAATTATGCCCTGCCGATTATACTTGCACCGTATTTTCAGTTACACGCATTAACATCCATCTGCAGCGGAGCCAATAAAACAAAACAAATTGTACATTTTGCAAAAATGAGTTTGAGTAAACACCGATGATCGGGATATTCAACCATAAACTAACCAGTGGAAAATTGTCGCTATAGGAGCACAAAAGAGGAGAATATTTATATTTATGTAAAAGACTCTGACTAAAGTGGGGTACCAGCTGTCTCATGCTACCTTAGTCAGCATCTTTCAAAATTTCCGCAAAAACGATAGCGTGCAAACATATTCAACATGCAACTAATCTCACGATTCTATAAGCTCCTCTAACTGTAACTCACTCACACCTACTAATTCATCGCTGTAAGTTGCACATACCCATCCACTCCCTGTTGCCCTTCCTCACTCACTTATTCAGCACATCTGATTGTCATTATCTCTTTCCCTCTTTCTGTCATTCTCTCCCGTGTCACAGCTATAGTCCGCTTCGTTCTGTCCTAGTACTACAATCGCCTCTCGCTGTCACTCTCTCCCTCTTGCTCATTTCTATGTTAATATCGCTTTCCTTCCTTCCTACTGCTGCTGTCTCTTCTCACGGTCACAATCTCTCTCTTCCTCGTTATCATTGTCACATACTCTGCCTCTCATTATCACTGGCTCTCATTCACTTCCGCTTTCTCTTTCTCATTATTCCTCACACTACATGGCACTGTCTCCTGCACACCTTTCCTAACAGTGCTCTCACTGCCACTGTGTTCCTCTCTTACTCTCACACTGTCTTCTCATCAATTAGCACAAAAAAATTACAGGTACGTTCACATGTCAAAATTTTTTGGAAAATTTTTTAAGTTGCTGAGGAAGGTAGAATGAGGCATCTGGTATCCTAGTTTTTAGTCAGAATCTTTTAAACAACGAGAAAAGTATTCGCATTTTTTGTGCTTCGGAAGAAGCAGTTTTCCACTGATTTCCTTCGTTTCTCTGCTGCAACAGGGCATGTAACTCACACGAAAATCAATGTACTGGTTTGTAAAATGTAGATAATTACCTATGTGAAACCGATATAAACTCATACTAATTCTTCACCTCACACCGGACTTTGCGTGCAAAAAAATTTTGCATGTGCTTCAGTACTACAACATGGAGTTCCCAGATGATAACAGACACACTTAGCATGACAGACAATCTTATCAACCGTGACAATGGCTACCAGATAGACAATGTGTGGAACCCCGTCATCTCTAAGATCTGCTCCAGACGAAGACGTCAGAGTCCTCCGATGGCCGCGGCAATTGACAACGCCGAAGACAGCAGAGTTCTGCAGTACCACCAGCGAGGGCGCTGCTGGCGGGCGGTGTGGTTCGTCGTCCATATGATTTTGACGCATGCGCGGAATACTCGCTGCACGCTATATATTACGGAACGAAGGGCGTCTTCGTCAGTCTTCGATGGCTCACCTGAGGATGGCTGGCAGTTGTCCAGTCGAAATTTCGTGGATGGAAGCTAACGACGACCGCCTGCAAGCCCGAAACCTTTTTGAATATTTAGTTCGCCGGGAAAATTTTTAATTTCACATCAGGTAATAGATTGTTTACAGGTAATCAGAATCTACATCCATACCCCGCAAGCCACCTGACGGTGTGTGGCGGAGGGTACCTTGAGTACCTCTATCGGTTCTCCCTTCTATTCCAGTCTCATACTTTTCGTGGAAAGAAGGATTGTCGGTATGCTTCTGTGTGGGCTCTAATCTCTCTGATTTTATCCTTATGGTCTCTTCGCGAGATATACGTAGGAGGGCGCAAAATACTGCTTGACTCTTCGGTGAAGGTATGTTCCCGAAACTTTAACAAAAGCCCGTACCGAGCTACTGAGCGTCTCTCCTGCAGAGTCTTCCACTGGAGTTTATCTATCATCTCCATAACGCTTTCGCGATTACTGAATGATCCGGTAACGAAGCGCGCTGCTCTCCGTTGGATCTTCTCTATCTCTTCCATCAACCCTATGTTGTACGGATCCCACACTGCTGAGCAGTATTCAAGCAGTGGGCGAACAAGCGTACTGTAACCTACTTCCCTTGTTTTCGGATTTCATTTCCTTCGGATTCTTCCAATGAACCTCAGTCTGGCATCAGCTTTACCGACGATCAACTTTATATGGTCATTCCATTTTAAATCATTCCTAATGCCTACTCCCAGATAATTTATGTAATTAAGTGCTTCCAGTTGCTGACCTGCTATATTGTAGCTAAATGCTAAGGGATCTTTCTTTCTATGTACTCGCAGCACATTGCACTTGCCTACATTGAGATTCAATTGCCGTTCCCTGCACCATGCGTCAATTCGCTGCAGATCCTCTTGCATTTCAGTACTATTTTCCATTGTTACAACCTCTCGATACACCACAGCATCATCTGCAAAAAGCCTCAGTGAACTTCCGATGTCATCCACCAGGTCATTTATGTATATTGTGAATAGCAACGGTCCTATGACACTCCCCTGTGGCACACCTGATATCACTCTTACTTCGGAAGACTTCTGTCCATTGAGAATGACATGCTGCGTTCTGCTATCTAGGAACTCCTCAATCCAATCACACAATTAGTCTGATAGTCATTATGCTCTTACTTTGTTCATTAAACGACTGTGGGGAACTGTATCGAACGCCTTGTGGAAGTCAAGAAACACGGCATCTACCTGTGAACCAGTGTCTATGGCCCTCTGAGTCTCGTGGACGAATAGCGCGAGCTGGGTTTCACACGACCTTTTTTTCGAAACCCATGCTGATTCCTACAGAGCAGATTTCTAGTCTCCAGAAAAGTCATTATACTCGAACATAATACGTGTTCCAAAATTCTACAACTGATCGACGTTAGAGATATAGGTTTATAGTTCTGCACATCTGTTCGACGTCCCTTCTTGATAACGGGGATGACCTGTGCCCTTTTCCAATCCTTTGGAACGCTACGCTCCTCTAGAGACCTACGGTATACCGCTGGGAGAAGGGGGGCAAGTTCATTCGCGTTTTTATTTTTTTTTTTATTTGTCATCAGTCTACTGACTGGTTTGATGCGGCCCGCCACGAATTCCTTTCCTGTGCTAACCTCTTCATCTCAGAGTAGCACTTGCAATCTACGTTCTCAATTATTTGCTTGACGTATTCCAATCTCTGTCTTCCTGTACAGTTTTTACCCTCTACAGCTCCCTCTAGTACCATGGAAGTCATTCCCTCATGTCTTAGCAGATATCCTATCATCCTGTCCCTTCTCCTTATCAGTGTTTTCCACATATTCCTTTCCTCTCCGATTCTGCGTAGAACCTCCTCATTCCTTACCGTATCAGTCCACCTAATTTTCTATAGCACCACATCACAAATGCTTCGAATCTCTCCTGTTCCGGTTTTCCCACAGTCCATGTTTCACTACCATACCATGCTGTACTCCAGACATACATCCTCAGAAATTTCTTCATCAAATTAAGGCCGGTATTTGATATTAGTAGACTTCTCTTGGCCAGAAAGGCAAGTTTTGCCATAGCGAGTCTGCTTTTGATGTCCTCCTTGGTTATTTTACTGCCTAGGTAGCCGAATTCCTTAACTTCATTGACTTCGTGACCATCAATCCTGATGTTAAGTTTCTCGCTGTTCTCATTTCTACTACTTCTCATTACCTTCGTCTTTCTCCGATTTACTCTCAAACCATACTGTGTACTCATTAGACTGTTCATTCCGTTCAGCAGATCATTTAATTCTTTTTCATTTTCACTCACGATAGCAATGTCATCAGCGAATCGTGTCATTGATATCCTTTCACCTTGTATTTTAATTCCACTCCTGAACCTTTCTTTTATTTCCATCATTGCTTCCTCGATGTACAGATTGAAGAGTAGGGGCGAAACACTACAGCCTGGTCTTACTCCCTTCTTAATGCGAGCACTTCGTTCTTGATCGTCCACTCTTATTATTCCCTCTTGGTTGTTGTACATATTGTATATGCCCCGTCTCTCCCTATAGCTTACCCCTACTTTTTTCAGAATCTTGAACAGCTTGCACCATTTTATATTGTCGAACGCTTTTTCCAGGTCGACAAATCCTATGAACGTGTCTTGATTTTTCTTTAGCCTTGCTTCCATTATTAGCCGTAACGTCAGAATTGCCTCTCTCGTGCCTTTACTTTTCCTAAAGCCAAACTGATCGTCATCTAGCGCATTCTCAATTTTCTTTTCCATTCTTCTGTATATTATTCTTGTAAGCAGCTTCGATGCATGAGCTGTTAAGCTGATTGTGCGATAATTCTCGCACTTGTCAGCTCTTGGCGTCTTCGGAATTGTGTGGATGATGCTTTTCCGAAAGTCAGATGGTATGTCGCCAGACTCTTATATTCTACACGCCAACGTGAACGGTCGTTTTGTTGCCACTTCCCCTAATGATTTTAGAAATTCTGATAGAATGTTATCTATCCCTTCTGCCTTATTTGACCGTAAGTCCTCCAAAGCTCTTTTAAATTCCGATTCTAATACTGGATCCCCTAACTCTTCTAAATCGACTCCTGTTTCCTCTTCTATCACATCAGACAAATCTTCACCCTCATAGAGGCTTTCAATGTATTCTTTCCACCTATCTGCTCTCTCCTCTGCATTTAACAGTGGAATTCCCGTTGCACTCTTAATGTTACCACCTTTGCTTTTAATGTCACCAAAGGTTGTTTTGACTTTCCTGTATGCTGAGTCTGTCCTTCCGACAATCATATCTTTTTCGATGTCTTCACATTTTTCCTGCAGCCATTTCGTCTTAGCTTCCCTGCACTTCCTATTTATTTCATTCCTCGGCGATTTGTATTTCTGTATTCCTGATTTTCCCGGAACATGTTTGTACTTCCTCCTTTCATCAATCAACTGAAGTATTTCTTCTGTTACCCATGGTTTCTTCGCAGCTACCTTCTTTGTACCTATGTTTTCCTTCCCAACTTCTGTGATGGCCCTTTTTAGAGACGTCCAATCCTTTTCAACTGTGTTGCCTACTGTACTATTCCTTATTGCTGAATCTATAGCGTTAGAGAACTTCAAACGTATCTCGTCATTCCTTACAACTTCCGTATCCCACTTCTTAGCGTACTGATTCTTCCTGACTAATGTCTTGAACTTCAGCCTACTTTGCGTCACTACTATATTGTGATCTGAGTCTATATCTGCTCCTGGGTACGCCATACAATCCAGTATCTGATTTCGGAATCTCTGCCTGACTATGATGTAATCTAATTGAAATCTTCCCGTATCTCCCGGCCTTTTCGAAGTATACCTCCTCCTCTTGTGATTCTTGAACAGGGTATTCGCGTACTCTGTGTAAAATCGAACTGGTATCCCATCAGGCCCAGCGGCCTTTCCTCTTTTGAGCGATTTTAATTGTTTCTCTATCCCTTTGTCGTCTGTTTCGATATCTACCATTTTGTCATCTGTGCGACAATCTAGAGAAGGAACTACAGTGCAGTCTTCCTCTGTGAAACAGCTTTGGAAAAAGACATTTAGTATTTCGGCCTTTAGTCTGTCATCTTCTGTTTCAGTACCATTTTGGTCACAGAGTGTCTGGACATTTTGTTTTGATCCACCTACCGCTTTGACATAGGACCAAAATTTCTTAGGATTTTCTGCCAAGTCAGTACACAGAACACTACTTTCGAATTCATTGAACGCCTCTCGCATAGCCCTCCTCACACTACATTTCGCTTCGCGTAATTTTTGTTTGTCTGCAAGGCTTTGGCTATGTTTATGTTTGCTGTGAAGTTCCCTTTGCTTCCGCAGCAGTTTTCTAACTCGGTTGTTGTACCACGGTGGCTCTTTTCCATCTCTTACGATCTTGCTTGGCACATACTCATCTAACGCATATTGTACGATGTTTTTGAACTTTGTCCACTGATTCTCAACACTACCTGTCCTTAAGACAAAACTTTTGTGTTGAACCGTCAGGTACTCTGTAATCTGCTTATTGTCACTTTTGCTAAACAGAAAAATCTTCCTACCTTTTTTTTAATATTTCTATTTACGGCTGAAATCATCGATGCAGTAACCGCTTTATGATCGCTAATTCCCTGTTCTGCATTAACTGCTTCAAATAGTTCGGGTCTGTTTGTCATCAGAAGATCTAATATGTTATCGCCACGAGTCGGTTCTCAATCTTCAGAGATGTCAAGAATCCGTCATAATCTTTGGAGATGAATGTCAACAAGACTCTAGAAAACAACGTTCTTGTGAAACTCAAGTAGCTCTTTATTTGCATGAGGTGTTGAGTGCTATTATCAAGGGATTTCAGATCGAATCCGTATTTTTGGATTTCCGGAAGGCTTTTGACACTGTACCACACAAGCGGCTCGTAGTGAAACTGCGTGCTTATGGAAAATCGTCTCAGTTACATGACTGGATTTGTGATTTCCTGTCAAAGGGGACACAGTTCTTGGTAATTAAGGGAAAGTCATCGAGTAAAACAGAAGTGATTTCTGGCGTTCCCTAAGGTAGTTTTATAGGCCCTTTACTCTTCCTTATCTATATAAACGATTTGGGAGACAATCTGAACAGTCGTCTTAGGTTGTTTGCAGATGACGCTGTCGTTTATCGACAAAAAAATTCATCAGAAGATCAAAACAACCTGCAAAACAATTTAGAAAAGATATCGGAATGGTGCGAAACTTGGCAGTTGACCCTAAATAACCAAAAGTGTGAGGTGATCTACATGAGTGCTAAAAGGAATTCGTCAAACTTCGATTACACGATAAATCAAACCTAAAGGCCATAAATTCACGTAAATACCTAGGAAATGCAATTACGAATAACTTTCATTGGGAGGAACACACAGAAAATGCTGTGGAAAGGCTAAGCAAAGACTGTGTTTTATTGGCAAGACACTTAGAAAATGTAACAGACCTACTAAAGAGACTGCCTACACTACACTTGTCCGTACTCTTTTAGAATACTGCGGCACAGTGTGGGATCCTTACCAGATAGGACTGGCGGAGTACATCGGATAAGTTCAAAGAAAGGCATCGCGTTTTTTATTATAGCGAAATATGGGAGAGAGTGTCACAGAAATAATACAGGCTTTAGGATGGACATCAGTAAAAGAAAGGCGTTTTTCGTTGCGACGGAAGCTTCTCACGAAATTCCAATCACCAACTTTCTCCTCTGATTGCGAAAATATTATGTTGACACCGACCTACATAGGGAGAAACGCTCACCACGATAAAATAACGGAAATCAGAGCTCGTACGGAAAAGATATAGGTGTTCATTCTTTCCGTGCGTTATACGAGATTGGAATAGTAGGGAATCGTGCTGGTGGTTCGATGAACCCTCTGCCAGGCATTTACATGTGGTTTGAAGAGTACCCATGTAGATGCAGATGTTGTAGGCGTGCGTCACGTAGGGATTTCTGTAGGCAAGGGTTCTGTGGGTCTTCCGGATCCCAGCGGGAGCGATATGTAGGGACGTGAAGCATTTCTGTAGATTTTTTGCTTAACACTGGCTCCCTGATCTCTGTAAGGTTTATCTGCATAATATATTCAAGCGATTTTCAATATTTCTGGGTCATCAACAAACGAGTCCGCGACGAATTGAAAAGCTGCGTGAATAGAGCTACAGAGCGAAGGCGCTGCCAGCAAGGGCGCCACTACACCAGCGCCGCCCGGGGCCAGTCGGGGAAGCTGCCTTTGAAAGGATGAACAAAACACTAAGCTCCACCGTGAAGATCATTCACCGTCAGACAGCAGGGTATCGTGGAGCGGTGAGCCACGAAGCACTGCAAGACACGCTCCGGTAGAAGTTGCCGGCGGATGGTTGGCGATAGCGGGCGCTGTTTGATTGTAGCAAGTAGGGCATCACCCGCGCGTCTTCAGGAAAGCAATCTGTCCTGTGCGCTTACTGTAGTGTGTGAACTGCGATTAGTCTTTGAACTGTGTGTTTATCTGTCTTCCGTGCATATCTTTGCAGGTTCAAGTGTATATTGCAAGTCTGCCTATTGCACGGTCGGCATCGTATCTACAGGAAATGGTCAACATTTGGGGACATGACAGGAATGATCATTCGAAGCAAAAAAATCATGGGATCTAAAATGCAGACCCCATGAGATATGAACAATGCTTCATCTTCGAAACAAATCTGTTGTACTGCGAGCTGTTCGCTGTCAATATTTTGAAAAGTGGTTACATAGACGAAAACAAGGAATAAATGTTAACTGAACGTGGTCCTTAAGAGCTAAGGATACTTGCTCATTTTCGCTAGCGTGAAACAGACCTGTTCTACTGAACAAGTGTTCGTAGCTCTTAAAGTTCGCGTTTCATAGACCCTATAAACCAGGCAATTTTTCTTGTTTGGTCCATAATACCCATCTCAGAATACAGAAAGCAAAGAGTTTGCAGTAAAAGAGATTTGTTTCATAGTATGAAGACGAAGAAATGGTCTTAGGCTATGCTTTTGAGAGCCCGAGTTGTCTAGACTTTTTTGCTTCGCCTGTCATATCCATGAATATTGACTACTCCTCCAGGGACACACTGTATATACAATCGCTCTGTGTGAGACCGACTGTGTTAATTTCCATTGCTGTACAATTGTTATTCTCAGGAAGAGGAATCATCGTAAAATAAATGCGTCAGAGTCTGTGTCCTTATGACTTAAAGGATTTCTTAATTATAGGAAGATTAAAGTTGCTGGTCATGTGATCCACAACTATAGAAATTGAAATAAAGTACTTATCCTTTCCTCATCTCCCCTGAGATTTTTCTTTAAAAGAATAACAGAAACTTATAATTAAAAACGGTACTAAGCGAATGAAATGGTGTTTGTCTTTTTGATGTGTGCGTATCTCAGTAACATATATAATCAGGCATCATGGTAGTTATAATTATTCGGCAGAGTGTACTTCAGCAGGGCCGCTGCCTCCATTAACTACAACTGAACTTCCAGAGTATTGGATATTTGGTATAGTGTAATTTTATTTCGTTCAATGATTTTATTTACATTCAGAGTAACAGTGTATATAATTTTAAAAAAAAAGTGTGTGACTTCCTAAGGGATCAAACTGCTGATGTCATCGGTACCTAGGCTTACACACTACTTAAACTAACTTGTGCTAAGAACAAGACGCACACCCATGCCCGAGGGAGAACTCGAACCTCCTGGGGGAAGGGTCGCACAATCTGCTTTTAATATTCTTGATCACTATTGTACGTATTGGATATTCTGCACACTGTAACCTTATTTGCTCTCTGTTTCTGTTTATATTGTGTGTAACAGTGTAAATTATTTCTCTGATTTTAATATTGTTTTTATTATTATTGCTTTTCTTCTTTAGGGTTTTGTAGTGAATGTAGCATTTTTTTCCACTAAGGAAGCGTTGTCTTATTAATAAATTTCGGTTATTATTTTGGCTACCCAGCAGACTGATTAAAAGTGATCATATGCTCGCTCACATTTCAACCCAACCCCTACAACTCCGACTATCATCAGTACAATATCCATGACAATCTCCTATGAGTCAAAGAAACTTGCGACCATTTGATCTTACATACGAATTGTTATACCTAGACATTTGCACGAGCTTAGTGCTGCAATCGATAATTTGAATTATAGGTATACGATTCTACTTTTTTTGCGGTTTGTAAAGTGCACAATTTCACATTTCTGTACATGTTTGCAGATAATGTTTCATTATAAGTAAATGCATCCATTGAAAAAAATCTCAGGCTATTATTAATATCGTCTGCAAAGTTATTTATATACATTTTGGGGAGCAATGTTTCCTACACACTTCTCTGTGGTAAGTCAGAAGTCACTTTTACTTCTGTCGATGATTCACCATGCAAGATAATATGACGCCCCTACCTAGAAATAGTCAATGTAGTCACATTTTTGTTTCATATGGCAGTACGTTTGTGAATAAGCGCCGGAGCTGTACGGAGTGAAACGCTTCCCGGAAGTTAAAAAGCGCTGCATATACCTGATTACCTTTCTGTGTATCGTGTGAGAAATGCGTAAGCTAGGTTTCACGTGATGCAAAACTGCATGCTAGTTTGAATGTGGGGGGGGGGGGGGGGAGGCATCATTCTTATCGAGATAGATTATTTCCTTTGAGGTCAGGATACTAAAACACACGGAAGTTACCGGAAGTGAGCGACAGAGCCGAGGAAAATATCGCAAGCGATTGAGAAATAAGACACGAAGGTCGCATATTGAGTGTTCATGCACTAGTCCAAGAAGTTTGTGATGAATGTTCACAGAGTCTTTGAAAATGTGGAAAGTATGTGTAAAAATGATACCAAAACATTTGTCTGATGAGCAGCAGGAAAGAGGAGGTGAGGAATAGTTCGCTCGTTTCTTTTGGAAATGGATTAATGAAGGGCCGATTTAAACTGAGGCGACAAAAGTTATGCGATACTTTCTAATACCGTGCCTGACATCTTTTTGCAAAGTGTAGTGCAGCAACTCAGGTTGCATGGACTTAACAAGTAGTTGGAAGTCCCTGGCAGAAATATTGAGCCATCTTTCCTCTACAGCCATCCATAATTGTGAAAGTGTTGCCGGTGTAGGATTTTCTGCACGAACTGACCTCTAGATTATGTCTCATACATGTATCATGTCGAGAGATCTGGGTGGCCAAATCATTCTCTCGAACTGTCCAGAATGTACTTGAAACAAATCGCGAATAATTGTGGTCCGGTGACATGATGCTTTGTAATCCATAAAAATTCCATCGTTGTTTGGGAACATAAAGTCCATGAATGGCTGCAAAATGTCTCCAAGTAGGCGAACATAACCATTTCCAGTCAATAATAAGTTCTGTTGGACAAGACAACCTAGTCCATTCCACGTAAACACAGCCCACACCATTATGGAGCCATCACAAACTTGCACAGTGCCTTGCTGATAACCTGTGTCCTGTCGTCCAGGGTCGATGCAGACTATGTCGTGCTGTTGGCAAATGCACTCGCGTCGGTCGTCTGCTATCATTGACCATTAACGCCAATTTGCCTTGTAGTATCATTGCCACAGATACTACTACAACGCCGCGCCAACACAAGGTTGGCAGCCCGTCGTCTGCTGAGCACAGCGCACTCTAGCGGGCTGTGCAGCTCGACGGAACTGTAGGGTGCCACGTTCACTTCTTAGCTAGACTTCAACGTAGGCAGACGCACTTTCATAATCCGCCCTCAGCCAGTTCTGTTTGAATTCATTCTCTGAGGAGGACCCATGAGACTTAGTTCCTGAGAATGTGTTGTATTAGCTCATGGTATTCCATGTTTCGAGAATTAGTTCATAGGCGCAGCTGCAGTCCTACAAACTACTGAAGATAAGTAATTTTCATTGTACTGGGTGTTTCTTGAATAATGAGCCTCGTCTCTAACAGTGTGCCGAACCGCATATTATTGCAACCTGGACTCCTTCAGCTCCTATCAACTCGGCCTCCTGCTTATTTGCACCGAACGAGGTGGTGCAGTGGTTAGACACTGGACTCGCATTCGGGAGGACGACGGTTCAATCCCGCGTCCGGCCATCTTGATTTAGGTTCTCCGTGATTTCCCCAAATCGCTCCAGGCAAATGCCGGGATGGTTCCTTTGAAAGGGCACGGCCGAGTTCCTTCCCCATCCTTCCCTAATCCGATGAGACGAATGACCTCGCTGTATGGTCTCCTTCCCCAAACAACCCAACACCCTACTTATTTGCATTCAGTAACGAGCTGAAAACACCCACGTGTTTTGTGCCTCTAAACAGTGAGACACAATAGTCCTAACGGATATGTTAGTCGTAAATCCCACATTGATTTCTGCGGTCATTTTTCGCAGTGTTGCATGTCTGTTAGCACTGACAATTCCATGCAGACGCTGGCGCTCTCGGTCGTTAAGCGAAGGCCGTCGGCCACTGCATTGGTCGTAGTGAGAGTTAATCCCTGAAATATGGTATTCTCGACACACTCTTGATACTACGTATCCAATAATACTGAATTCCCTAACGATTTTCAAAATGGAACGTCACTTGCGTCTATCTTCGACTACCTTACCGCGTCCATAGTCTGTTAAGTCTCCTCGTGTGGCCATAATCACATCGGAAACATTTTCACATGACTCACCTGAGTAGAAATGACAGATCCGTCAATACACTCGTGTACGCGCTCTTACAGCTATCTATATATGTGCACATCGCTATCGCATGACTCTTTTTCACCTCAGTGTATGGAGCTCCTCCATATTTCACAGTTAATTCCCCTCAGCTCCTAAATAACGTATTCCATGTGATATGGTCAGCCGGTTCCCTGGCCTCCCCGTTTCCTTGCTTAAACACACTAGACTTTTGTTTGTGAAAACGTTTGAAAGCACTTGTGTGTCGAACCCCAGTAAATGATGAATAAAGTCTTGGTGCCCGGTTTATGGGAGTCCACGAAATCATATGCAGTGCTCCAAGGACTCATCGTCTAGTTCGGAATTCAATGTGATGCACCTGTCAGTGGTAACGAAGGGCATTTTGATCACTGCTGGCAAGAAAGAGTAACGTGTGGTACGCTGGTACCTTTTCTTTCTGTGCGTCTGCTAAGTAGCTGCAAATATTATTGTTAGTTAAATATCCTACAGGCAACTGCTAAGGGCCAGAGAGCAAAGGAAATCAGATAGGTGAAGCGTCAAGCACTAGACGCATTGCATTTGTTTTCAGATATTTTATACAATTATTGTGACCCCAATATATTTATCATACATATTCAACACATTTTTCTATTTTTCATCTATGTCTTACGTGTTTGTAATTGTACTTCATATGCTACATATGGTTAGGACAGGCATACTGACTAGATTGAAACTAGCAACACAAAGGAGGCCGTCGTCTCTCGTTTCTACCTCGTCCCCGTCTCCCCCTCCCCTCCCAAAAATGTGCTACATTTAGAAAATAATAATGTCCTACAGGCAGGAAGCGATATTAAAGGGAGTGATGAATTTCGTTTTACCGAAACAGGAGAAGAACCAATTACTAGAATTTGTAATGCAGAATATTTTCAAAACTGACGAAAGCCCCGATGCGTCTCCCTTTTCTTCTTCCATATCTCTCAGTAATATCATCAGTTGCAATCTCCAGCCCAGATAATTTTGGGATCACGTACAATTTTGGTACATATGCTCGTAAGTCAGGCTGTCTTATGGGAAAACCATTGATGAAGTGACCGACAAGAAGCGCGAGGATGTTATAGCGGAGTCCACTGCTTACCATCAGCTGTATTTCTCTTCAGTGCCGTGATCCAAGCTTGCCGTCTAGTTACGTGTTACTTTTCTTTTGAAAAGGTGAAAAACTCCGTTTCAGGAGGAGAGCTCCCATATGTGAAGCTACAGCCAACGACACAACAATTAGAATCATCCTTCCACGAGCTTGATGCAATAAACTGGGTCATCTTCAGACTAGCACGCGGCTTTATGTGTAACCAGTTTCTGCTTCAAGACTTTTGCAAGGCTATGCCCTGGAGAGCAGCATTTCCAATTCGCACGTAGATGCCCTGCTGAGGAACGAACAATCAGTAGACTGAAATGCCTGGTTGTGGAAGTGATCGAAATTTACATGTAAAAAGCGATGTACGAACAGTGCAGCCCTGTGGCGCAAATATGTGTGAACATACAGGAAGTTTCATTAAACGGTGTTAATCGGTAGTGTAGGATCCGCGAATTCCCCCAGTATTGAACCTAGAGTTAAGTGAACATATCGCCGTAATTAAAGTCACGGTGTTACGGGAGAAGAATCTGTCTCCTGGTGTATTTGGCAGATAGGCGGGCCACACAAACGGTTATAAAACGTAAACTCTCTCTCCTGACGCCTATTAATACCCAGCCGAGCCGCTTAAAGGAATGTAACAGAAACTATCAAAAATCCTAATTGGCACTCGAAGAACAACACTGTATTTATCGCAAAATACCCAATTACCGAACTCCCAGAAACAGCGTTCACAGCGGAAAACAGCGTTACTCAAGAAATCCCCCTTACTGAATTTCAAGAATCAGCTTCCACGGCGGAAGTCGCCGTGTTTCAAGCGAACACTAGCTTACAAAATTACAAGAACAAACTTCCAGGGCGGAACTATGAATGCTGTAATGTCCCCACTTGTCTTTAATGCAGAAATCGCGAAGACTAGCAACAGGTTCCACAGAAACGAATTAGCAGTGATAATTCTTCTGAAGGTGCATCTGTGAGTGGAAAGAGAAGAGACATAAATGTTACCATAGAAAGTACAATAAGCTTTATGGTTTCTCTCAGAGTACTGGTGTAAATGTAGTTTGCACAGTATCGAAGCCACAGACCGTTGGAGAAACCTATGAGTTGGAAACTGTAGTTCCAGTATGATAGACGAAGAGGAACAGTGGAAAACGTTCAAGCGGGCCGTAAAACGCACTCTGGAGATAATCCTACACTACGTGATCTAAAGTATTCGGATACCCCCAAAAAAACGTACGTTTTTCATTTTGGGGGCATTGTGCTGGCACCTACTGCCAGGTACTCCATAACAGCAATTTCAGTAGTCATTAGGCATCGTGAGAGAGCAAAATGGGGCGCTGTGCGGAACTCACGGACTTCGAACGTGGTCAGGTGATTGGGTGTCACTTGATTCGTACATCTGTATGCAAGGTGTCCACACTCGTAAACATCGTCAGGTCCACTGTTTCCGATATAATAGTGAACTAGGACACACACACAGCACAAAAGTATACAGCCCGACCTCGTCTATTGACTGACAGAAACCGCCGGCAGTTCAAGAGGGGTGTAATGTGTGATAGACACCTATCCAGACCATCACACAGGAATTCCAGACTGCATCAGGATCCACTGCAAGTCCAGTTGGGCGGGAGGTGAGAAAATTTGGATTTCCTGGTCTAGTGGCTGCTCATAAGCCACATATCAAGCTGGTAAATGCAAAACAACGTCTTGCTTGGTGTAAGGAGAGAAAACATTGGACGATTGAGCAGTGGAAAAACGTTGTATGGAGTGACGAATCACGGTACACAATGTGGCGATCCGATAGTAGTGTGTGGGTACTGCGAATGCCCGGTGAACGTCATCTGGCAGCGTGTGTAGTACCTACAGTAAAATTCGGTTGCGATGGTGATATGGTCGTGTTTTTCATGGAGGGGGCTTCCAACCCTTATTGTTTTTGCGTGGCACTATCACAGCACAGGTCTACATTGATCTTTAAGCATCTTCTTGCTTCTCACTGTTGAAGAGCAATTCGGGGGGCGATTGCATCTTTCAACACGATCGAGCACCTGTTCATAATGGACGGCAGTGGTTACCCGACAATAACATCCCTGTAATGGACTGGCCTGCACAGAGTCCTGACATGAATCTTATAGAACACCTTTGGGATGTTTTGGAGCGCCGACTTCGAGCCAGGCCTCACCGATAGAGATCGATATCTCTCCTCAGTGCACCACTTCGTGAAGAAGGGGCTGCCATTGCCCAAGAAATCTTCAAGCACGTGATTGAACGTATGCCTGCCTACGAGAGTGAATGCTGTCATCACGGCTAAGGGTGGGCCAACGCCATACTGAATTCCAGCATTAGCGAAGGAGGGCGCCACTAGCTTGTAAGTCATTTTCAACAAGGCGTCCGGACACTTTTGAATACATAGTGTATGTTCCCAGTAAGTTTATCAAGGACGGAGAAACCCCACCGTACTTTAATAAGAAAATTCAGGTATTGGTGAGGAAACAGAGACTGTTGCACTCTCGGTTCAAAAGAGAGCTCCAATATTGCGACAGGCAAATGTTAGTAAGAATTCGTGTGTCAGTAAAAAAAAGATCAAAGAACGAAGCATACCTTAGCAGAAAATCTTGACGTGAACAAGTGAAAAATCTGGTACTACGTAAAATCGTTAACCTGTCGAAGGTTTCTATTCAATCACTCGCTGATCATTCTAGTTTCAAGAGAAGTTAGAAAAAGGAAATCTGAAACTTTTAATTCTGCGTTTAAGAAATTACTACGCATTGGATTGTACAAATTGACCGTCGTTTTACCGTCTCATAGACCCCAGGATGGAGAACAATATAATAGGTATCCCTCACGTAGGAGATGGAAACCCAATTCGGCTTCACTTTGCTTACATTTACTGTGAATCTCTCGCCCAACGCAAAACCCGAGCGAACGTTCTTTTAGGTGACTCCTGCATGTAAGAAGTTTAAAAGAATTACAGAGCAGTATCCTTAACACACATTTTCTGCCGATTTCTTGAACGTATTCTAGATCGAATTCAACATCTACATTTACGTGATTACTCTGCTTTTCACAATAAAGGTCCTGGCAGAGGGTTCAATGAACCACTTTCATGCTGTCTCTCTACCGTTCCACGCGGGAAAACGAGCACTTAAATTTTTCCGTGCGAGCCCTGATTTCTCTTATTTTATCGTGATGATCATGTCTCCCTATGTAGGTGGGTGCCAACAGAATGTTTTCGCAATCGGAGGAGAAAACTGGGACGGAGAAGCTTCTCTTCCGGAATCAGCATGATTTTAGAAAGCTTCACTCGTGCGAAACTCAGCTTGACCTTTTCTCACATGTATGAAAGGCAAAAGGCAGATCTATATCCCTAGACTTCCGGAAAGCCCTTGAAACGTTGCCACATTGCAGACTGTTAACGAAGATACGAGCCATATGGAATAGGTTTTCAGATACTTCAGACTTCTCAGGTAACGGAACCCAGTACACTGTCCCCGATGGCAAGTGTTCATCAGAGGCTAGGTTATCGTCAGAAGTACCCCAGGGAAGTGTGACAGGACCGCTCTTATTCTCTGAATTCATAAACGATCTCACGCACAGGGTGGACAGCAATCTGTGGCTGTTGCTTATGATGCTGTGGTGTACGGCGGGTTGTCTCACTGAGATGCTATTAGAAGATACAAGATAGCGTAGACAAAATTTCTAGCTGGTGTGGTGAATGACAACTTAATATAAATGTAGAAAAATGTATGTTAATGTGATTGAGTATGAAAAACAAACCTATAATTTTCCGATATAGCATTGGCAATGTACTACTCGACACAGTCACGTCGTTTAAATATCTGGGCGTAATGTTGCAAAGCGACATGAAATGGAAGGAAGATGTGACGACTGTGGTGGAGAAAGCGAATGGTAGACCCTTTACACCACCTCAAGCTTTGCTTGGAATTGACTGCAGAAATGTGTGGCCTAAAAGGAACAGCTGGAACACTATAAGCCATTCGTTTTAGCTTTCTATGTACATCTACATCTACATGCACGTGAATACTCTGCTAATCACATTGAAGTGCCTGGCAGAAGGTTCATCGATCCACCTCCACAATTCTCTATTATTCCAATTTCGTATAGCGCGTGGAAAGAATGAACACCTATCTGTTTCCGTACGAGCTCTGATTTCCCTTATTTTATCCTGGCGATCGTTCCTCCCTATGTAGGTCCGTGCAACAAAATATTTTCGTATTCGGAGGAGAAAGTTGGTGATTGGAATTTCGTGAGAAGATTCCAACGTAACGAAAAACGCCTTTCCTTCAATGAAGTTTAGCCCAAATCGTCTATCATTTCTGTGACGCTCTCTCCCATATTTCGTGATAATACAAAACGTCCTGCTTTCTTTGAACTTTTTCGATGTACTCCGTCAGTCTTATCTGGTAAGGATCCCACTCTTCGCAGCAGTATTCTAAAAGATGACGGACAAGCGTAGTGTACGCAGTCTCTTTAGTAGGTCTGTCACATTTTCTAAGTGTCCTGCCAATAAAACGCACTTTTTGGCTAGCCTTCGACACAACATTTTCCATGTGTTCCTTCCAAATTAAGTTGTTCGTAATTGTAATACCTAAGTATTTAGTAGAATTTACGGATTTTAGATTTGACTGATTTATCGTGTAACCAAAGTTTAACGGATTCCTTTAAGCACACATGTGGATCACCTCACACTGTTTGTTATTTACGGTCAACTGCCAAGTTATTCACCGTTTTTCAGTGTGTTTTGATCTTTTGATGACCTTATTAGTTGATAAACGACAGCGTCTTCTGCAAACAATCGAAGACGGATGCTCTCCCAAATCGTTTGTATAGGTAAGGGACAGCAAAGGGCCTATAACACTACCTTGGGGAACGTCAGAAATCACTTCTGTTTTACTCGATTATTTTCCGTCAATTACTACGAACTGTGACCCCTCTGAGAGTAAATCACAAATCCAGTCACATAACTGAGACGATATTCCATAAGAACGCAGTTCCACTACGAGCTGCTTGTGTGGTACAGCGACAAAAGCCTTCCGGAAATCCAGAAATACCGAATCGACCTCAGATCCCTTGTGAATAGCACTCAACACTTCATGTGATAGAAGAGCTATTGAGTTTCACAGTAACGATGTTTTCTAAACCCGTGTTGACTGTGTGTCAATAGACAGTTTTCTTCGAGATAATTCATAATGTTCGAACACTATATATGTTCCAAAATCCTGATGCGTATTGACATGAGCCTGTAATTTACTGGATTACTCCTACTACCTGTCTTAAATATTGATGTGACCTATGCACCTTTCCAGTCGTTGGGTACAGATCTTTCGTCGAGCGAACGGTTGTATATGATTGTCAAGTATGAAGCTAATGCATCAGAACACACCGAAAGGAACCTAACTGTTATACAGTCTGGACCAGAAGACTTGCTTTTATTAAGTGATTTAAGTTGCTTCACAACTCCAAGGATATTTACTTCTACGTTACTCATGTTGGCAGCTGTTCTCGATTGGAATTCTGCAATATTTAATTCATCTTCTTTTGTGAAGGCATTTCGGAAGGCTACGTTTAGTAACTCTGCTTTGGCAGCACTGTCATCGGTAGTATCTCCATTCCTATCGCGCAGAAAAGGCATTGATTGTTTCTTGCCGCTAACATACTTCACATACGACCATAATCTCTTTGGATTTTCTGCCTGGTTTCGAGACAAAGTTTCGTTGTGGAAACTGTTGCAAGCATCTCGCATTGAAGTCCGCTCTAAATTTCGAGCTTTTGTAAAAGATCGCCAATCTTGGGGATTTTGCGTCTGTTTAAATACGGCATGTTTGTTTCGTTGTTTCTGCAACAGTGTTCTAACCCGTTTTGTGTACCAAGAATGATCAGCTCCGTCATTTGTTAATTTATTTGGTATAAATCTCTCATTGCTGCCGATACTATTTCTTTGAATAGTATTAGCTAGATGTGACTCATTCCTCTGATTTCATGCGATTTTGTACAACTATCCTCTGTAACCACTGGTCTTATTGTAGCCGTTATCGTTCCTTCGCTTTTCCACTGTACAATCACATTACCGGTAGTCGATTTGTGCAGCTTTAGAAGGGCTTAAAAGTACCTGATGGATTTATTAGTCATGTGAAATACAATGTCTAGATCACTTTCAAAGTCACGAAATTCTCTTAAGCGACCCACTCTGCGGTTACTGCTTCTCTTCTGACACTGCAAAACCCTGACATCCTTTTATACGAGTGGCTCCGCCTCTCCTAACATGTAGTGGTTAGTTCCGCGTTACACAAATTTCTAGGCAGAGGATTCCGATTCTTTGGTTACAGGTCCGGAATACGATACGAGGGACACCATTTCAATAGTTTTCTGAGACGACGCTAGCCTCTCTCTTCCGACAGGAAAACGAGTCCTTTCTCGATTATGTGGTCCATGCTTTGGAATGAAAATATTTTGTTGACACCGAAATACATAGGGAGGAACGATCACCACGATAAAATAAGGGAAATCAGAGCTCGTACGGAAAGATATAGGTGTTCATTCTTTCCGCGCGCTATACTAGACTGGAATAATAGAGAATTGTGAATGTGGTTCGATGAACCCTCTGCCAGGCATTTAAATGTGATTTGCAGAGTATCCATGTAGATGTAGCTGTAGAATACAATTTGCAGCAAACCTTTCAACAGTTTCCAGACTGATACCTACTCTGTGTAAGCTAAGAAGTGACTCTGCAGACAGACTACTGATACTGCGGGCAATATTAGGCAGGCATTCCTTAATTAGCCTCATATCCTCTTCTGTTAATGGATATGAGAATATGTGATTTTAGTGAAGTGCCCTGAAAATTTACCCCTTTTATATAAAATTTGGAAACAAGAAATAACAACGCCATCAATCCACGGTTTAATAAACATATTCTAGAGTAAGAGTTGCTTACACTGCGCAACCGGAAGAATGAACCTCCTTCGGCGAATACATATTTGATTATCCTTATAGGTAGACCAATAACAATGATGTTATAAGCGTCAGTGTGATAGTCTAACACCTGTCCGCCGAATAAACTGGCAGACAGCAATCACGTCGAACTTAATCTGGGAAACAGCAAGCAGTCTCGGTGTCTCAGCAGCACTATTTACATTCCGCTTCTGGAAGTCCGTCGTTCTCGCGGCCGCGGTAGAGCGGCTGATGACACAAATAAAGAAAACGAACCAAAACAGCCGTGCCATCATAAAAATGTGTTTCAAATGACTACTTTGTCATCATCAGGTCCACTATAAACGGAAAGAGTACCATCATTCCTTCGCTCATGTATCGTAGAACCCATATAATTCTAGTAATACTAGTTGGTGACAACATGTAGTGTACACACTCCTGATGCTTGCAATCCCCGTCAATCAGTATTACATAGCTTCTACGACACATGTGCCAAGGGATGGAAGTGTACTTTTGGTTTATAGAGGCCCTGAAGGAAGGGTAAGTGTTGTGCCGAAACTAGTGGTTCGAAATAAATTTCTTTGATGATAAGCCTGTGGTGGTTCGTTTTCTTTATTTACGTTCCGAGTTATCAATACAGGCAAACAACTGTAAAAGGCTGTTGCTAATTGCTGTTGGAATTCGCACTGAATAAAACTTCTGCTGAAGGCAGACTTCACAATAGAACTCTAACTTTATCTGAGTGTTATGGGAGGCTCAATACGAGGGCTGTTCGGAAAGTGAGGAACGATTTGTCGTGAAATGGAAACCACTGTGAAAATTACGGGGCTTTCCACAGACATTTTGGGCAGTGTCTCTAATATGCCCGTCGATTGCATCAAGACGCTCTTTTCAGTTGTGAGCGCACTGTAAGCGAGTAAAGGTGCCCAGAACAACAATGCCTCCTGCCAAGTAGGAGGACGCGCTGAGAGGCTTCGCCTTAATGAATGCAGCCCACATAACACAACTGCCACGCACTTCCTTCTTCATGGCAATTCTCAGCCGCACTCTGCAGGGGCAGTGAAGACGCTCCTGCAGCCTTTTCGATGGGAAATGTTCGAATACCCACAACACAGCCCTGACTCGTCCTGAGTATCATCTCTTTTCCATGAAACACTGGATAGGAATATAACACTTGAGCACAGGCTATGCACTATAGACCAGCATAGAGAATTATCGGAAAGCACAGGCAGCTGACTTCTATGACGATGGTGTTGGAAATTTGGTATAATGCTCTGACAAATATCTAAGTCGGAGCGGTGACTATGGGCAGAAGTACTTGGAAGGTGTAGCTAAATGTGCAAAGAAAACGTTTTGATTTTCACCATGGTTTCCATTTCGCGACCGATCGTTCCTTACTTTCCAAACAACCTTCGTATAAAAGCACGTGTGCAGTCGAAATTTAGCATGGAGAACAATAAATCAGAGATGTTTCAGTTAAATTTCCTATTATAAAGGTTAAATTCGAAAGCAATAAAAACGAAAGATTACATTTGACCTGTGATAGGCTACATGGTATGCAGAACCATGATTACGAGGAAACTGAAAAAAGAAAAAATCCTAGACACATTAGCAAACCTGGCGACACGTGAATTACTGGGAATGTGATGTAGCCAGTATTCGGATCATACACAAGAGCTAGTGAAAATCCGATGCTGTATCACGGGCATGGACCGTGGTTTACCTCTGAAAACAAGTGAAGATACATTTCAAGACTTGAAACGTTGCATGAAGCTACTCAATGAAACAATGTTAATTTTAACTCTTTATTTATTAAAAGTCCTTGTGAACTTCAGATTGGACACAAGTGCAGAAAGACAGGTAACCATTGCGTTCATGAAGTATTAACACTGGTTATAACGGAATTAAAATGTCAGCCATTTCCAAGGATCGGATAATGGGTCTGAGAAGAATACGGTAGTCAATACAGCGTTTGAGCAGACAACACGTTCGTGGAGCTCGCACAGTGCCGAATGTTAATCAATGGGGAAAGACAGAACAGTAGAGAGAATCACGCATGCACCTGCTATTTTCATTGAGTTCATGTTCTGACTGATTGCATGCTGATCTCATTATTGCTAATTAATGTGACAAAATTAGGAAAATGAAAGTCCTAGCGTATTTTGGAAATCCTCGCATACATCCTACAACTTGTTTAGCGAATACTGGTCTCCTCACCTGAAGTTAGCCACCAGTGCAATAGAACCACTGCAATGACGACTGCAAAACTCTAAATTGGCCTGCATCGGAAGCTGCTCTCCCTCAGAGTCTGCAAGCGAAGTCCCTCTCTTACGTCCTGGAATCGAAAGTGTTCCGTCCACAGCGCTCCCACAAAACGAAAAGACTAAGACCGAGACGGAAGTTTTACTCGGTCCCTGTGAGAGAGTGACGCGCGCATATCTGTAATCACCAATGATAATGATTCTTCTTTCGAGTGGCAACCAGTCTGGTCTGTTCTAATACGACAGCCTCTCACGCTCAACCAATCGTGGATGTTTCTAGTGCTGGAAAGAAACAGGCGATATCCGGATGACTATCTGCCCCATTTTCGAAGGTATAACTGCGATTTTATGGATTCGCCATATAAAAACAGAGGCAACTTTAGATCTTATTTAAGTGCAGAAACGTGCAACAGAATGTAAAAGATTTAACAAATGCCAGTAATATACAGGGTGTTTCAAAAATGACCGGTATATTTGAAACGGCAATAAAAACTAAACAAGCAGCCATAGAAATACACCGTTTGTTGCAATATGCTTGGGACAACAGTACATTTTCAGGCAGACAAACTTTCGAAATTACAGTAGTTACAATTTTCAACAACAGATGGCGCTGCAAGTGATGTGAAAGATATAGAAGACAACGCAGTCTGTGGGTGCGCCATTCTGTACGTCGTCTTTCTGCTGCAAGCGTGTGCTGTTCACAACGTGCAAGTGTCCTGTGGACAACATGGTTTATTTTTCTGGTGTTGGAATTCCACCGCCTAGAACACAGTGTTGTTGCAACAAGACGAAGTTTTCAACGGAGGTTTAATGTAACCAAAGGACCGAAAAGCGATACAATAAAGGATCTGTTTGAAAAATTTCAACGGACTGGGAACGTGATGGATGAACGTGCTGGAAAGGTAGGACGACCGCGTACGGCAACCACAGAGGGCAACGCGCAGCTAGTGCAGCAGGTGATCCAACAGCGGCCTCGGGTTTCCGTTCGCCGTGTTGCAGCTGCGGTCCAAATGACGCCAACGTCCACATATCGTCTCATGCGCCAGAGTTTACACCTCTATCCATACAAAATTCAAACGCGGCAACCCCTCAGCACCGCTACCACTGCTGCACGAGAGACATTCGCTAACGATATAGTGCACAGGATTGATGACGGCGATATGCACGTGGGCAGCATTTGATTTACTGGTGAAGCTTATTTTTACCTGGACGGCTTCGTCAATAAACAGAACTGGCGCATATGGGGAACCGAAAAGCCCCATGTTGCAGTCCCATCGTCCCTGCATCCTCAAAAAGTACTGGTCTGGGCCGCCATTTCTTCCAAAGGAATCATTGGCCCATTTTTCAGATCCGAAACAATTACTGCATCACGCTATCTGGACATTCTTCGTGAATTTGTGGCGGTACGAACTGCCTTAGAAGACACTGCGACCACCTCGTGGTTTATGCAAGATGGTGCCGGCCACATCGCACGGCCGACGTCTTTAATTTCCTGAATGAATATTTCGATGATCGTGTGATTGCTTTGGGCTATCCGAAACATACAGGAGGCTGCGTGGATTGGCCTCCCTATTCGCCAGACATGAACCCCTGTGACTTCTTTCTGTGGGGACACTTGAAAGACCAGGTGTACCGCCAGAATCCAGAAACAATTGAACAGCTGAACAGTACATCTCATCTGCATGTCAAGCCATTCCACCAGACACGTTGTCAAAGGTTTCGGGTAATTTCATTCAGAGACTACGCCATATTATTGCTACGCATGGTGGATATGTGGAAAATATCGTACTACAGAGTTTCCCAGACCGCAGCGCCATCTGTTGTTGGCAATTGTAACTACTGTAATTTCCAAAGATTGTGTGCCTGAAAATGTACTGTTGTCCCAAGCATATTGCAACAAACGGTGTATTTCTATGGCTGCTCGTTTAGTTTGTATTGCCGTTTCAAATATACCGGTCATTTTTGAAACACCCTGTATATACGGAATGTGTTCTGGCTGGAGGCAGTTCGCTCAGTGCTCTTATGTATACAAGTGCTGAATAAACCTTCTTTAAATGAAGTTAGTGTTCGTCATTCATCTAATTACACCTTCTTCTACGTGACAATATAGCAGGTAAATCACACGCTCGAGGCTGTTTCATGTTCTTTCAGTGGTGACACTCATTTTCAGCCTTACCTACAAAACTGGATCAAGTTAGATTGTTCCGCGTCAGCGGTCTTGGAAACAGGCGTGATGGCGAAACACGTCATTCTTTAAAGACTACTGAAGGATGATTTGGCAGCCGAGAGGCTGTCATTTGTCTCGCATATTAAAAACACGGTAGTAGCACCTCTAAGCGGATATTGCTAAAAAATATCAGAAGTGTACGGCAGAGCCAGTTTCGGAAGACTAAATTCTTCTCCCGCAACAACACTATAATAACTGTTCGTGACTGTGAAACGCTAATCAACCATAAACTAGATTACGACGAAATTCGTGAGTCATAACTCGGTGACATTCCGAAGTGAAAAATCAGTTCATCGTAATCTGGCGGCTAGTAAACTGCGTTAATAATGTTCTTTGCGTGACAGGGCAGGTAAAGATTATAATAAACGGACCAATTTTGATCATTATCCGTGTCATAAAGATCACCTGTGAACTCGCCCCATAGCTCAGTATACGCGTTTACACTGGTTCTTTGCCTCTGCCAGTACCTCTTTCTCATTCGATTATTGCGTTTGTTCATTATTGACTGTGTCAGTTGCGGTTTACAGCACTACTCTTGTACTCTTTGTCATATATAGCTGCTTGTAATCATAAAAGGAATCTAATTTTTGTTAGTTCTATTCCAGAGCTTTGAAAATCGTATAAATGAAATATCGTAAAAAGTTAAACTGCTGAATAATTTACGTGTAAATGTACGATAGGTTTCGGCCAGAGATCATTTTCCAGTACCTGGCGTACAACGTTATGAATATAGCACAAGTTTAATGCCAAAAGACATTTGAAAACTGTTCTAAGGCATACACAATACTTACATTCATTGTTAGTAACTTGTGTTCCATATATTTCAAAAATAGTTTTCAAAATATAACATTTGTGAATAGTATATTGGTATCCAAGGGTAGATGCATAGAATGTCCATTACATAATTATCAAAAGAATACGCGAAATAATATGACGGAAGGATGGTATGATGAAATAATTGCTACTATGGCCATTATTATCCTAGTAATACTATATCACAAAAATTTTGGATATACTTTTTTCTGTTCAGGTTGTTCATGTAAATTGAAATTTGGTTCTTTACCAAATTGCAGTCTCTTCCATGAGATTGAAAACGTACTCCGCTCTCTCCATTTAACCTCCAACCAGCACTTTGCACTGTCTACGAAAATCTAAGTATCATTATTAAAAGCTTAATTTCCTGCAAATAACAGTACAGTCATGTTAACAGAACTTCCTTTTCTTCGATGATAAATTCCTGCAGCTAGCAATTAGCTCCACTGTCTAATGAAATATTGGCCAACAAAGAAAAGCGCCCGCCGGTCTGAATCGCTATATGTCGCACACTGTAGTATGCCTCTGGACTTGAATTTGGGAGAATGGAGGTTCAAATCCCCGCCTGAAAATACAGATTGAAGTTTATCATATTTTCCCTAAATAGCTTGCAGCAACTGCCGCGATGTTTCCTTCGAAATTGACACCGCTGATTTCCATTGCCACCCGTCCACGATCAGAATTAGTGGTCACTGATGACCTTGTCGTCGACGGAACGTAAAACCAAGTCCTTATCGTACCTTTCTTTCGCCTTTGTAAATTACAACGGTCAATCTGTTATCACTACAGCATAGGTGCCGCCGTAAAATCTCACACGCCTGCACTAATATGACAAAGCTCATCTATGAAACTCGCAGCTGCGGATAGAACCCAACGGACCAACATCGATGCCCCTCCGGAGTCCACGATAAACTCTTCGATTTCCTTCAATTTTGAGAACTTCCCAAAATTTTAAAAACGTTCGTAGATTTTAATCAATCACCACTGTGACTGAGATAGCTCAGTCTACAGCTAATAAGTAAGGACAGCCATCTAATCGGTGATGCCAACTAGCCTAACCATTTGTGACCTAATTTTGGCATGTAATGAACAGTAAAGGTTCCTCAACGATTAGAGAAACTGTCTGAATACTGGTTGGACGAAAAGCGACCCCAAAAACTTCTACAAATTATCTACGTCTACATCCATACTCCGGAAGCCACCTGACGGTGTGTGGCGGAGGGTACCACGAGTACTTCTATTCCAGTACCCTTCTATTCCAGTCTCGTATTGTTTGTGGAAAGAAGGATTGTCGGTATGCCTCTGTGTGGGCTCTAATCTCTCTCATTTTATCCTCATGGTCTCTTCGCGAGATACACGTTGGAGGGAGCAATATACTGCTTGACTCTTCGGTAAAGGTTTGTTCTCGAAACTTCAACAAAAGCCCGTACCGAGCCACTGAACGTCTCTCCTGCAGAGTCTTCCACTGGAGTTTATCTATCATCTCCGTAACGCTTTCGCGATTACTAAATGATCCTGTAACGAAGCGCACTGCTCTCCGTTGGATCTTCTCTATCTCTTCTATCAACTCTATCAGATACGGATCCCACACTGGTGAGCAATATTCAAGCAGTTGGCGAGCAAGTGTACTGTAACCTACTTCCTTTGTTTTCAGATTGCACTTCCCAGGATCCTTCCAATGAATCTCAGTCTGGCATCTGCTGTACCGACGATCAACTTTATATGATCATTCCATTTTAAATCACTCCTAATGCCTACTCCCAGATAATTTATGTAATTAACTGCTTCCAGTTGCTGACCTGCTATATTGTAGGTAAATGCTAAGGGATCTTTCTTTCTATGTACTCGCAGCACATACACTTGCCTACATTGAGATTCAATTGCCATTCCCTGCACCACGCGTCAACTCGCTGCAGATCCTCCTGCATTTCAGTACAATTTTCCATTGTTACAAACTCTCGATATACCAGAGCATCATCCGCAAAAAGCCTCGGTGAACTTCCTATGTCATCCACAAAGTCATTTATGTATATTGTGAATAGCAACGGCCCTATGACACTCCCCTGCGGCACACCTGAAATCACTCTTACTTCGGAAGACTTCTCTCCATTGAGAATGACACGCTGCGTTCTGTTATCTAGGAACTCCTCAATCCAATCACACAATTGGTCTGATAGTCATTATGCTCTTACTTTGTTCATTAAACGACTGGGAGGAACTGTATCGAACGCCTTGCGGGAGTCAAGAAACACGGCATCTGCCTGGGAACCCGTGTCTATGGCCCTCTGAGTCTCGTGGACGAATACCGCGAGCTGGGTTTCAGTAGCAGTGAATGTACTCAAACTTGCCACGTCTTATCTTTGGTGCGCGAAACTTACCATTACACTACGGACTGAATGAGATCTGTCCCATCGATTATAGGAGCAATGACAACAAAAGTGTGGAACACAATGAGATTGCAATGTGGCTTGTGTTGTACGATCAATTGTTGTCAGCAAAGCGTACCAAAAATAAGAGTATGAGAAATAAGTACAAGCACCGTCGTTCACTCTTTTCTTTTTTTAACTGAGTGCTATCAATTATTGTTCGTTATTTTAAAAAAATATGAGTGTTTATACCTTGTTTTGTTCGAAATTTTGGTACGTAGGAGTGTTTATACATTGATTTCTTCGAAATTTTGGTACGTGCTGAACTTGGTTGAAGTAATGCTTAACGTCTGATCTCTTTCAGGACTGGTAATTTCAGAAATTTTCCTAACTACTGCTCTCAATAAACGTATGCACACATTCGTATATAGAAACGCGTTTGGTGGACCTCAGTGCAGATTAAAATTGTAATGAAGCGCTTCAGGGTGGTGAGGAAAATGCCATAACAAGAAATAACCTCTGCATCTTGCAGCGAGAGTGATACACGGTTGTGATCTTCCTGTAACAAACACCAAAAAGCTGTTACGATCGGAAAACTCAGCCAGGCCGGCTTGGGAAAGTTATAGTGCGTATTTACTGAAGTTCGATTTCAGCAACACTGTTTGAAATCCAGTTTGATGCAGCTCTTCGTGCTAGTCTGTACTTGGAAAGCCCCTTTATCCAGTTGAACCTGCTTTCCGTATTCCAGACTTGGTCTCCATCTATAATTTTTCACTCCCGCCCCCCCTCTCCTGGCCACCCCCACCTCTCCGCACCCTCCCCCTTCCCCGCTGGACACACACACACACACACACACACACACACACACACACACACATACACACACACTTTTTTTCCACTACCAAACTGGCAATTCCTTGATGCCTCAGGATGCGTCTTATCAACCGATCCCTTCTTTTAGTAGAGTTCAGCCATTAGGTCCAGTTTTTCTTCAGTTCTGTTCAGTACCTCCTCATTTGATATTCGATCTACCCCTCTAATTTTCAGCATTCTTCTGTAGCACCACATTCCAAATACGTCTGCTCTCTTCTTGTCTGAGGTGCTTGTCATCCACGTTTCACTTCCGCTCAAGGTTATACTCCAGACAAGACACAAAATATTTCCCAACACTTGAACACAAATTAGATATTAGCGAACGCCTATTTTTCAGAAATGCTTTTGGTGCTGTAACCACCCTGCATTTTACATCCCACCCTACTTCGGTCATCACCAGTTATTATGCTGTCCAAACAGCAGAACCCATCAACTACATTTATTTTCAAAATGGTTCAAATGGCTCTAACCACTATGGGACTTAACAGCTGAGGTCATCAGTCCCCAAGAATTACAACTACTTAAACCTAACTAACCTAAGGACATCCACGCCCGAGGCAGAATTCGAACCTGCGACCGTAGCAGTCGCGCGATTCCAAACTGTAGCGTCTAAAACCTCTCGGCCACTCCCGCCGGCCAGTTATTTTCATTTCGTAACTTAATTGACTCAGTATTGCCAGAGTTAATTCTAATACGTTCCATTATCCTTGTTCGATATGTATTTGGAGCTCTGCTATTCAATAAGTAAGGCGATTCTGGACGTCTGAGTCCACGAAGTATGTAACATCCCGGCTGTCAGTTCTTAGGAAATCACACGATATTCTGCGTTAGAATCAAATGTTTCACAGAAGCAAACACAGCTTTTTCTCTCTTCCTTAATGGCACTAGCCGACCAATAAAGTTAATGTTTAAAGGTGAGGAGAAACTAAAATAGCCTCGCTTCCTTCAGCGGACGGAACGTTTCTCGATCACAATAAAAAACTTCAATTTTTAAGCTCTCGATTAAATAGAGTGGAACTGCTTGCATCCTCTTAATTTAAGAACCCTACTGTAATAATTACACCAATTACACGGCCCTTCCTCCAGAGAACTTTAAATATCACAAGTGTTTCATTTATAGAGCAATTTCCACCGCAGTCATTACAGACAATTGACTGGGAAGTGGAAATTCGCTTATTTCCAGCGAGCTCCGTGATAACGTTCCACAGTTCTTAAAAATACATCGGCTCAACTTCTTCGGTTTCCGGAATTATGATCTTCCTGTTTTTTTCCCCAGCATTTCTTACTTTTTGGTTCTTAAATTTCCTTATACATTTCTTAAAAAAGTAAAAGTAAAAGTAAAAAAGTACTTCAACGCTAGGTACAGAGGGGTGAATACATAATTATTTTTAAGCGGCTTGAGAAAATGTATATTGACAGACAGAGCCGTGGCAGTTAGGCCAGTGAACATGGGGGAAGTGGAGATTAACGAAGAAATATTCAACGTTCACTCTTAGCAGAAAACTATTCATACGACGCGAAATGTGAACTTTTACATTCTCTTTAGAAGAGCACGAAGATGATCCTATTGGAAGTCATGGAAATCAACAAATACATGATACATAATGCGAGCCAAGTATTAAATGATCAGACTCAATTTCCATTATCTCCTTTGTTAAATTAAGTTTCTTTACAAGTGCTAGGTTCAGACTGTAGGATCATCTTATTTCTCAACAGCTGTCAAATGTATCTTCACATAAAAACTTCGTCAATCCCTTCCCTATTACAGTTAATGTAATTATTTTTAAGAAAAATAACAATAAAGAATAAAATATAAGGTAATGTTTCCCTATGTAAATATTCTGTCATTTTTTGTCTTCTTTACAAATAATATCTGTGTGAGTCATACATCACGTTCATCTTTGTATGCGACACTCAGTTGTTACCTGAAGAAGGCCTAAGAAATCGAAAGCCCTTTCGTGACCAAATAAATATAATTATGCAAAACATTAGTAAGTATTTTCCTGTTTAATCTGACGTAAAACCTTTGGATGCCATCTTGGCCCCTGGTTGGGAACTGAAGTAATAGTAAAGAGAAAAAGATCGTTGGCACATCAGTGAACAGTTCATCCTGATGAAAGCCATATTGGCAATATAACGACGCAGTCATATGCGCGATAGCGCTTCATTGAACGAAAAAAAGTGTTGCTAGTTTCGTGCTTCTTGCTTTGCATGCCATATTGTCTATGAGATCGAGAGGAAGTGCAAAATGGCTAAACAGGGATGGCTAGAGGATAAATGTAAGGATGTAGAGGCTTATCTCACTAGGGGTAAGATAGATACTGCCTACAGGAAAATTAAAGAGACCTTTGGAGAGAAGAGAACCACGTGTATGAATATCAAGAGCTCAGATGGCAACCCAGTTCTAAGCAAAGAAGGGAAGGCAGAAAGGTGGAAGGAGTATATAGAAGGTTTATACAAGGGTGATGTACTTGAGGACAATATTATGGAAATGGAAGAGGATGTAGATGAAGACGAAATGGGTGATACGATATTGCGTGAAGAGTTTGACAGAGCACTGAAAGACCTGAGTCGGAACAAGGCCCCCGGAGTAGACAACATTCCATTAGAACTACTGATGGCCTTGGGAGAGCCAGTCATGACAAAACTCTACCAGCTGGTGAGCAAGATGTATGAGACAGGCCAAATACCCTCAGACTTCAAGAAGAATATAATAATTCCAATCCCAAAGAAAGCAGGTGCTGACAGATGTGAAAATTACCGAACTATCAGTTTAATAAGTCACAGCTGCAAAATACTAACGCGAATTCTTTACAGACGAATGGAAAAACTGATAGATGCGGACCTCGGGGAGGATCAGTTTGGATTCCGTCGAAATGTTGGAACACGTGAGGCAATACTGACCTTACGACTTATCTTAGAAGAAAGATTAAGAAAAGGCAAACCTACGTTTCTAGCATTTGTAGACTTAGAGAAAGCTTTTGACAATGTTGACTGGAATACTCTTTTTCAAATTCTAAAGGTGGCAGGGGTAAAATACAGGGAGCGAAAGGCTATTTACAATTTGTACAGAAACCAGATGGCAGTCATAAGAGTCGAGGGGCATGAAAGGGAAGCAGTGGTTGGGAAAGGAGTGAGACTGGGTTGTAGCCTCTCCCCGATGTTATTCAATCTGTATATTGAGCAAGCAGTAAAGGAAACAAAAGAAAAATTTGGAGTAGGTATTAAAATTCATGGAGACGAAGTAAAAACTTTGAGGTTCGCCGATGACATTCTAATTCTGTCACAGACGGCAAAGGACTTGGAAGAGCAGTTGAACGGAATGGACAGTGTCTTGAAAGGAGGATATAAGATGAACATTAACAAAAGCAAAACGAGGATAATGGAATGTAGTCAAATTAAATCGGGTGGTGCTGAGGGAATTAGATTAGAAAATGAGACACTTAAAGTAGTAAAGGAGTTTTGCTATTTGGGGAGCAAAATAACTGATGATGGCCGAAGTAGAGAGGATATAAAATGTAGACTGGCAAAGGCAAGGAAAGCGTTTCTGAAGAAGAGAAATTTGTTAACATCGAATATAGATTTATGTATCAGGAAGTCGTTTCTGAAAGTATTTGTCTGAAGTGTAGCCATGTATGGAAGTGAAACATGGACGATAACTAGTTTGGACAAGAAGAGAATAGAAGCTTTCGAAATGTGGTGCTACAGAAGAATACTGAAGATAAGGTGGATAGATCACGTAACTAATGAGGAGGTATTGAATAGGATTGGGGAGAAGAGAAGTTTGTGGCACAACTTGACTAGAAGAAGGGATCGGTTGGTAGGACATGTTTTGAGGCATCAAGGGATCACAAATTTAGCATTGGAGGGCAGTGTGGAGGGTAAAAATCGTAGAGGGAGACCGAGAGATGAGTACACTAAGCAGATTCAGAAGGATGTAGGTTGCAGTAGGTACTGGGAGATGAAGAAGCTTGCACAGGATAGAGTAGCATGGAGAGCTGCATCAAACCAGTCTCAGGACTGAAGACCACAACAACAACAACAATTGTCTATAAAATACATTTCGATTGTTTTACGAAGAACCAGAAATGGCGAACTAATAACGAATACGGCGCCCCTTCACTTTCTATATGATAGCTGGAACTCCGACCTAATACTCAGTGTGTTGTCACAAAGGTGTTTTCGGCGAGTCAAGATAAGCAATAGTGGGTTATACACAGGATTCCATCGAAAATGGCTACCAGAAAACAAGGCAATGTTTTTATATTTATTCCTCTTCTACCGTGGCTATGAGAGACAAAATGTTGAATTGAGAAGTTACTGGAGGTAAAAGATCCCGTAAAGTGATTTTAACAATCTGTAACTCAACTGACGGTTGTGATGGATATATTGTTAGAATGTTGGCAAAATTCGTGGATTATCTTTTTAACGAGCTTAGTTGCTATTTTTTTGCTTTTTATATATTTAATTATCAGTCTGCCTCCGTAACGAATACTAATGGACCTTAAGCTCCAAGTTCTGCATCTACATCTACATCTACATCCATACTCCGCAAGCCACCTGACGGTGTGTGGCACAGGGTACCCTGAGTACCTCTATCGGTTCTCCCTTCTATTCCAGTCTCGTATTGTTCGTGGAAAGAATTGTCGGTATGCTTCTGTGTGGGCTCTAATCTCTCTGATTTTATCCTCATGGTCTCTTCGCGAGATATACGTAGGAGGGAGCAATATACTGCTTGACTCTTCGGTGAAGGTATGTTCTCGAAACTTTAACAAGGCCCGTACCGAGCTACTGAGCGTCTCTCCTGCAGAGTCTTCCACTGGAGTTTATCTATCATCTCCGTAACGCTTTCGTGTGATTACTAAATGATCCTGTAACAAAGCGCGCCGTTCTCCGTTGGATCTTCTCTATCTCTTCTATCAACCCTATCTTATACGAAACCCACACTGCTGAGCAGTATTCAAGCAGTACTGCAAGGGTAACCGCAGCCATGGTCTCCGAGCTGATAGTCCATGCTGCTGCAAACGTCGTCCAACTATTCGTGCAGTTGGTTGTCGTCTTGCAAACTTCCGCATCTGTTGACTCAGGGATCGAGACGTGGCTGCACGATCCGTTACAGCCTTGCGGATAAGATGCCTGTCATCTCGATTGCTAGTGATACGAGGCCGTTGGGGTCCAGCACGGCGTTCTGTATTACCCTCCTGAACCCACCGACTCCGTATTCTGCTAACAGTCATTGGATCTCGACCAACGCGAGCAGGAATGTCGCGATACGATAAACCGCAATCACGGTTGGCTACAATCGGACCTTTATCAAAGTCGGAAACGTGATGAGGCGCATTTCTCCTCCTTACACGAGGCATCACAACAACATTTCACCAGGCAACGCCGGTCAACTGCTGTTTGTGTAAAGAAATCGGTTGGCCGGCGGGTGTGTCCGAGCGATTCTAGGCGCTTCAGTCTGGAACCCCGCGACTGCGAAGGCGGGGGTTTGAATCCTGCCTCGGGCATGGATGTGTGTCATGTCCTTAGGTTAGTTAGGTTTAAGTAGTCCTCAGTCTAGGGGGCTGATGACCTCAGATGTTAAGCCCCATAGTGGTTAGGGCTATTTGAACCATTTTGATTTAGTGTAATCACGGGAACCCCAAATCAGCATGGCCGGACGCGGATTTGAACCGTCGTCCTTCCGAATGCGAGTCCAGTGTGCTGACCACTGCGCAATCTCGTTCGGTGAGTAAGTTAGATACATTAACTTTATAATATATGTGTGTGTGTGGTATATTCAGTAATTTTTAAGTTCTTGTATTCTTATATTTCGTTGTTACATCAACTTTTATATTAAATCTTGTATTTTATCTTGTGTATAGTCTTCGGGAAGATTAATGTTTTCCCATGGATGATGCCGATCGTACAAACATTCGACACATAGAAATTCCGAAAACTAGGAGCATCGTTCGGGTTATAGTAATGTTTTACGGAAGCGGATATATAAATGAAAAAAAAAGTAAAGATCGGATTTCGAACACGGGGCGCAAAAGTGTGAAGCCGCGACGCTAGCCACTTGCTTTGTGTCTGTTGAATTTTACGAAAGTAAATGTTGCGCTGTGGTTCTTGTTCCCGTTGGAAGCGGTAAACTTCAAAGGAAAATGGACAATAAATGTCAACATAATTCATTCGTTGTTTATTTCTGCAATGGACACAGCAGGCGCCATTGATTTGTCTTCCTATTACAAGGTAGCTATGTTTTTATCTAAATAGAGCACGTAACGGCTTACAAGAGGTAGTAGATTTAGGTAGATCGTATACGAGTTTGAGTGTCTGCGGAGAGCTAAAAACGTGAATGTAAGTGCAATAATTCCAAGCAAGAGGCAGAGTCTAACCTCAGGTTTGTGGAGCAAGCGAAACGTAATCTATCTTGCGATCTGATATTTTCCCGCGGTATCTGTAACTTGTAGAATTCTCGGGTGTCCGACCGGGTCACGTAGCAATTACTCCATGATTTGTTGCAATTTACAGGTGATGCCAGAAGATCGCAACAAGACTGCACATCGGAACATAGAGGTATGTTCCGATGTGCAGTCTTGTTACGATCAGACACCAAAGAATTCTAGAAGATAAACTACCTTACTTTACAGTTTTTGGATAAAAAATAAAATATCAGAATCTGATAACGGCTATATGAAGATAAAATTCTGTTTCTTACAAAAACATGAAATTTTCAGCCGAAACTGGAAGATACGTCACTCTGCCAGAAGCGGGTCATATTAAAAAGAGCGAATTAATTTCAGATTTATTATTTGCTCACATCAAAAAGTTTTGCATCACCTCGGTTCCGAGAGTTCCGGAACCTGTACAGAAAATTGGAGTAGAGATCAACATAAACATCATTCCCGCCCTTTTATTGCTCATGAAAACCACATATTGTATGTTGTACCACCATACAGGGATTCGTTCACAGGTGGTGGTCCAGATTGCTGTACACTCTGGTACCTCTAATACCCAGTAGCACGTCCTCTTGCGCTGATGCATGCCTGTATTCGTCGTTGCATACTATCAACAAGTTCATCAAGGCACCGTTGGTCCAGACTGCCCCACTCCTCAACGGCGATTCGGCGTAGATCCCTCCGAGTGGTTAGTGGGTCACGTCTTCCGTAAACAGCCCTTTTCAATCCATCCCAGGCATGTTCGATAGGGTTCACGTTGGGGAACATGTTGGCCATTCTAGTCGAGCGAAGTCGTTATCCTGAACGAAGTCATTCACGAGATGTATAGGATGCGGCTACGAACTGTCGTCCATGAATACGAATGCCTCGCCAATATGGTACCGATGTGGTTGCACTATCGGTCGGAGGGTGGATTTCACGAATCGTACAGCCGTTACGCGCCTTCCACGACAACCATCGCCATACGTCGGCCGAACATAATGCCACCCCAAAACGACGGGGAACATCCACCTTGCTGCACTTACTGGACAGTGTGTCTAAGGCATTCAGCCTGACCGGATTGCCTCCAAACATGTCTCCGGCGATTGTCTGGTTGAGGGCACATACGACACTCATCGGTGAAGAGAATGTGATGCCAATCCTGAGCGATCCATTCGGCACGTTGTTGGGCCCATCTGTACCGTGCTGCATGGTGTAGTGGTTGCAAAGATGGATCTCGTCATGGACTTCGGGAGTGAAGTTGCGCATCGTATAGCCTATTGCGCGCAGTTTGAGTCGTAACACGACGTCCTGTGGCTGTCAGGATTCCTCCGAGCCATAATCCTTAAGTAACGGTCATCCATTACAGTAGTAGCCCTTGGGCGGCCGGATCGAGGCATGTCATCGACAGTTCCTGTTTCTTTGTATGTCCGAACAACATCGCTTTGGTTCACTCCGAGGCGCCGTGACACTTCCTTGTTGTGAGCCCTTCCTGGCACAAAGTAACAATGCGGACGCGATCGAACCGCGGTATTGACTGTCTAGGCACGGTTCAACTACAGACATTATGAGCCGTGTACGTTTTTCCTGGTGCAGTGATAGGAACTGATCGGCTGTCGGGCCGACTCAGTCTGATAGACGCAGCTCGTGCATGGTTATTTTCATCTTTTGGCTGGGTTTAGTGATATCTCTGAACAGTCAAAGGGATTGTGTCTGTAATACAAAATCCACAACAACGTCTATCTTCAGAATTTCTGGGAACTGGGGTGATGCAAAACGTTTCACGATGTGTGTATTTCTAAGTACTCCTTTTTGTGATCTGAAATACTAAGCGATGTAAAACATGATTAACTTTTGTAGAAACATTACATGTCTCTATTTTAATGTTTATCAAGCATCATTTTGAGAGTTTCTTTGAATCAAGATCCACTGCGTATGGAAATGTACATAAATTCTTGAAATACTTCTTCTTTACTGAAAAAACTGTGTACATGCTTAAAATGCTTCACCACTATTTCGAATTCTTCAGGTTTGAAACAGTCGTTTACTTTGTGAAGCAAATCACTAGTTTATATCCTCTAATGAACAATAACGTCTTAATGAATTAATCAATTCGTTCAATACAATCCAACAAAGTATCAGAACTAGATACTACCCGTAAAATACACTACTGCCCATTAAAGTTGCTGCACCAAGAAGAAATGCAGATGATAAACGGGTACTCTTTAGACAAATATATTATACTAGAACTGACATGTGATTACATTTTCACGCAAATTGGGTGCATAAATTCTGAGAAATCAATACCCAGAACAACCACCTCTGGCCGTAGTAACGGCCTTGATACGCCTGGACATTGAGTCAAACTGAGCTTGGATGGCGTGTACATCTACATTTGGATGGCGTGTACATCTACATTTACATGGCTATTCTGCAATACACATTTGAGTGCTTGGCAGAGCGTTCATCGAACTACAATCATACTATCTCTCTACCATTCCACTCCCGAACAGCGCGCGGGAAAAACGGACACCTAAACCTTTCTGTTCGAGTTCTGATTTCTCTTATTTTATTTTGATGATCATTCCTACCTATGTAGGTTGGGCTCAACAAAATATTTTCGCATTCGGAAGAGAAAGTTGGTGACTGAAATTTCGTAAATAGATCTCGCCGCGACGAAAAACGTCTCTGCTTTAATGACTTCCATCCCAATTCGCTTATCATATCTGCCACACTCTCTCCCCTATTACGTAATAATAGAAAATGAGCTGCCCTTTTTTCGCACCCTTTCGAATGGTTCAAATGGCTCTGAGCACTATGGGACTTAACATCTGTGGTCATCAGTCCCCTAGAACTTAGAACTACTTAAATCTAACTAACCTAAGGACATCAGACACATCCATGCCCGAGGCAGGATTCGAACCTGCGACCGTAGCAGTCGCGCGGTTCCGGACTGAGCGCCTGAACCACTAGACCACCGCGGCCGGCGCACCCTTTCGATGTCCTCCGTCAATTCCACCTGGTAAGGATCCCACACCGCGCAGCAGTATTCTAACAGAGGACGAACGACTGTAGTGTAAGCTGTCTCTTTAGTGGACTTGTTGCATCTTGTAAGTGTCCTGCCAATGAAACGCAACCTTTGACTCGCCTTCTTCACAATATTATCTATGTGGTCGTTCCAACTGAAGTTGTTCGTAATTATAACACCCAGGTACTTAGTTGAATTGACAGTCTTGAGAATTGTAGTATTTATCGAGTAATCGAATTCCAACGGATTTCTTTTGGAACTCACGTGGACCACCTCACTTTTCGTTATTTAGCGTCAACTGCCACCTGCCACACCATACAGCAACCTTTTCTAAATCGCTATGCAACTGATACTGGTCTTTGGATGACCTTACTAGACGGTAAATTACAGTATCATCTGCGAACAACCTAAGAGAACTGCTCAGATTGTCACCCAGGTCATTTATATGGATCAGGAACAGCAGAGGTCCCAGGACGCTTCCCTGGGGAACACCTGATATCACTTCAGTTTTACTCGACGATTTGCCATTACTACGAACTGCGACCTACCTGACGGGATTCCACGAATCCAGTCGCACAACTGAGACGATACCCCGGAGGCACGCAGCTTGATTAGAAGTCGCTTGTGAGGAACGGTGTCAAAAGCTTTCTGGAAATCTAGAAATACGGAATCAACTTGAGATCTCCTGTCTATAGCGGCCATTACTTCGTACAGGTACAGCTGCCCATGCAGCTTCAACACGATACCACAGTTCATCAAGAGTAGTGACTGGTATATTGTGACGAGACAGTTTGCTCGGGTACCAATGAACAGACGTTTTCCATTGGTGAGAAATCTGGAGAATGTGCTGGCCAGGACAGCAATCGACCATTTTCTGTATCCACAAAGGCCTGTACAGGACCTGCAAGAAGCGGTCGTGCATTATCCTGCTGAAGAGTAGGGTTTCGCAGGGTCGTAACACATCTGAAATGTAACGTCCATTGTTCAAAGTGCCATCAATGCGAACAGGAGATGACCGAGAAGTGTAACCAATGGCACCCTATACCATCACGCCGGGTGATAGGCCACTATGGAGATGACGAAACACGCTTCCAATGCGTGTTCACCGCGATGTCGCCAAACACGGATGCGACCATCATGATGCTGTAAACAGAACCTGGATTCATCCGAAACAATGACGTTTTGCCATTCGTGCACCCAGGTTCGTCGTTGAGTACACCATCGCAGGCGCTCCTGTCTGTGATGCCGTCGAACTGTTCGTGCAGATGGTTGTTGTCTTGCAAACGTCCCCATCTGATCACTCAGGGATCGAGACGTGGCTGCACGATCCGTTACAGCCATGCGGATAAGACGCCTGTCATCTCGACTGCTGGTGATACGAGGCCGTTGGGATCCAGCACGGCGTTCCGTATTACTCTCCTGAACCCACCGATTCCACATTCTGCTAACAGTCATAGGATCTCGACCAACGCGAGCAGAAATGTCGCGATACGATAAACCGCAATCGCGATAGGCTACAATCCGACCTTTATCAAAGTCGGAAACGTGATGGTATGCATTTCTCCTCCTTACACGAGGCATCAGAACAACGTTTCACCAGGCAACGCCGGTCAACTGCCTTTTGTGTATGAGAAATCGGTTGGAAACTTTCATCAAGTCAGCACGTTGTAGGTGTCGCCACCGGCGCCAGCCTTGTGTGAATGCTCTGAGAAACATCATTTGCATATCACAGCATGTTCTTATCGTCGGTCAAATTTCGTGACAGTAGCACGCCATCTTCACGTTGTAGCAATTTTAACGTCCAGTAGTGTATTCTTTCCACTTCTCAGAGCTCTTAGTAACTGGAATTTTTCGTTATTAATTACTCACTAGGAAAGTAGGATAGGCCAAATATTTGAGTTGCGTGTCAGTTTCATTGCAATATCATTACGTTACAAAAAGAGATGGGAAACAGATTAGTCTGTAGTCCCTACACCACAAATGTGTCACAGCTGGGACTTTTCTTTGAGTCATCAGTCTTGTGACTCATTTGATGCGTCTCCCAGGAATTCCTTTGCTACAGTAAGCTATTCGTCTCAGAGGAGCATTTCCACCCCACGCCCTCAGTTACGATGGTCGTTCAATAAGTAATCAAAATGGTTCGAATTTCTATGGATCTTAACTTCTAAAGTCATCAGTCCCCTAGAACTTAGAACTACTTAAACCTAACTAACCTAAGGACATCACACACATCCATGTCCGAGGCAGAATTCGAACCTGCGACCGTAGCGGTCGCGTGGTTCCGGACTGCAGCGCCTAGAACCGCTTGGCCACAGCGGCCGGCCCAATAAGTAATGCTCCACATTGTTTTCTCAGAACATATTTTACTGTTAAGAGTCGGAAATTGGTGATAATAAACATCAACATGTCTTGTCCATGTCCTATTTTCTACGTAGCCTCCATCACGTTCTATGGCTGTACGCCACCATTGTGGAAGAGCATGTATTCCGTGCTGGTAAAAGCTCTTGTCCTGTAGGCGTAGCCATGTTTTCAGTGCTTGGCTGACACTCTCGTCATCTTGAAATTGTGTTCCCCGTAGAGATACTTTAAGCTCCTACAATTCAGATGAAATGGTCTTTCTTTGAATCTTGTGGTCCGCTGTGAGCATTGGTGGAACCCATCGTGAGCACCTCATTGAATATCTGAGAGTCTGGATCAGTGCAAACGCAAATCCATTTCTGAGCGACAACTGTAGAGCCAAATGTAGGGGTTTTTATGCACCGGTCGGCACGAATAATGGCATCCGCACGATTCAGCGTGTCGGGAGCAATGGCTGTAACAGCACGTCCCGAGCGTGGCTGATGATGGAACCCTGTTTCTGCATTGCCTGAGGCTGTAACTTTCTTTACCCGTTGCCCAACTCCAGCATCGCCATACACTGAACACAAACGCTTATGGATGTTCACCACCGTTTCTTTTTCTGCACACAAAGATTCAAGAACAACACGCTACTTGTAACGTGAGTCGCACACAGACACCAGCTTGACGCTGTACTATGGCTCTGCCATCTGCCAGAACGGTTTGAAACTTCACCGGTGCACAGAACAAACATCAAATATAAAGCATCAACAAGGACGTTTGTCTATGTATATTAATGGCTTTTTAAAACATGTGAACGATCCTCGTATTTGCTGGATGTCTTCCAGTCTTCCCCTTCAGTGCCACGGACTATTTTCTGATGTGTTAACAAATGTCCTATCATCCTCTCCCTTCTTCTTGCCAGTGTTCTTCATATTTTGCTTCTTCGCCGATCCCATGAAGAATCTCCTCACTCCTTGTCTTATCAGTCAACCTAAATTTCAACATTCCAGTGCAGCATCACATCTCAGACGCTTCGATTCTCTTCTGTCCCGCTTTTACCAGAGTCCGCAGTTCGCTACTATACAATGTTGTACTAAGAAAGTACATTCTCTGGAATTTCTTCCTGTAACTAAGGACTACGTTCGACGAGATTACAATTTTCTTGGCCAGGAATGCCGTCTTTGATGGCGTTAATCTGTTTTGTATCTTCTTGCTTCGTCCGAAGTCGGTTATTTTTGCTTTCGAGGTGGAAGGATTTCTTAATATCGTATACGTGATCACCAATTTTGCTGCTATGTTTCTCACAATTGTCGTTTCTGCTAGTTATGTCTTTTAGCTTTTTGAACAGCAGGGGCGAAAGGTAGCACCCCTGTCCCAAACCCTTTTAAATCCGAACACATCGTTCTTGGGCTTCCATTCTTATTATTTCCTCTTGGTTCTATCATAGATAGCATATTACCTGTGTTTCCCTGTAGCTTAGGCCTATTTTTGTCAGAATTTCGAACTTCATGCATACATTGTCGAACGGTTTTTCTTGGTCGGCAAATCTCATGATCGTGTCTTGATTTTTCTTCGGTCTTGCTGCCATTTTCCTAAAGCCAAACTGATCGTCATCCAACAGATCCTCAATATTTATTTCTATTCTTCTGTATATTATTCTTGTCAGCAGCTTGGCGCATGTAATATTAAGCTGATTGCGAGACAGTTCTTGCACTTACCTGCACTTGCACTCTTCGGAGTTGTGTGGATGATATTTTTCCAGGAGTTCAAAATGGTTCAAATGGCTCTGAGCACTATGCGACTTAACTTCTCAGGTCATCAGTCGCCTAGAACTTAGAACTAATTAAACTTAACTAACCTAAGGACATCACACACATCCATGCCTGAGGCAGGATTCGAACCTGCGACCGTAGCAGTCGCGCGGTTCCGGACTGCGCGCCTAGAACCGCTAGACGACCGCGGGCGGCTTTTCCAGAAGTCTGATGGGACGTCGACAGTCTTATAGATTCAACACACCAACTTGAATGATCGTTGGTTACCACTTTCCCCAATAATTGTAGAAATTCCAATGGAATGTTATCTATTCCTTCTGCCTTATTTGGACTCACGTCTTTCACAGCTCTTTTAAATTGTGATTCTATTATTGGGTCTCATAGTTCTTCTTCTATCACGTCATCGGGCTATTCCTCTCCCTCTTAGATCCCTTCCGCTAGACTCTGCATTTTGCAGCCGAATTCTTACTAAGATTACCATCGTTTCTTTTAATGTCACCGAAGGCTGTTTTGACTTTTCATTCCATCCGACTATCACTTCTTTTCGAATTCTTCACCTCTTTTCTGTCGTCATTTCGCATTGGCTTTCCTGCACTTCTTATTTATTTCACTCCTAAGTAATTTATATTGCTGTATCTCCATTGAGCCGTGGCTGGCTCGCGTCATGCGTTGTCTTTTATCATTGGTTGCAGTCCAGTGGTGTCTTATTTCTTCTTAGGTTACCGCCATAACGTTGCTGTCTTCTCTCCGTGAGTGGCAGCGGCAGCGTGTAACGGTACTAGTACTGCTGTACTAACGAGCGAGGTAGCACAGTGGCTAGCACACTGGACTCCCATTCGGGAGGACGACGGTTCAATCCCGCGTCCGGCCATCCTGATTTAGGTTTTCCGTGATTTCCTTAAATCGCTCCAGGTCAACGCTGGGATGGTTCCTTTGAAAGGGCACCGCCGACTTCCTTCCCCGTCCTTCCCCAATCCGATGAGACCGATGACCTCGCGGTCAGGCCTCCTCCCCCACAACAACCCAACCTACTGCCGTACTATTTTGGTGCGGCGGGTACATTTTCCGCGTGTGCTGTGTGTGGCAGTCGGTGGGTTGGGGCAGAGCAGCAAGGAAGTTTCCGTGGCGCGTAGTCACGCCGGAGCCGTAGGCTGCGTGCACGCGCGCGGTTGGAGTTGTGAGGCGAGGGTTCGTTGCCCACCGATCCTGGACACTAAAGTTGATTGCTCACTTGGCCTACTATCAAGCCTTAACTGCTATCACATCTCTTTGTTTGATCCTGTTTGTCACTTTCTGGGAGATTCCCGCGAGCAACAACGTGTGCGCATTGAAGTCGACTAGAATTGCAGCCGTCTTCTTGTGTGGTGTCTAACTTTTAATTCATTCCTTCATTAATGAAGTGTACCAGCGGTATCTTCTCCCTTGTGGCCGGTGACGTTTCGGTGACATGCCCTGGTCGCTGACGTAGTTTTCGGCAGTGTATTTTCCTTGTCGTGTTGATGCTGTCCAACACGGCGTGTAGTTCGACAGCTGAGGTGTTGTTGGTAGTTTTGGACGTTTATTCTGACTTGGCTGGATTGTGCACCAGTATCCAGAGTGTTGAGCTATCGACATCTTGTTATCGTTTTGCTGGTCAGTTGGAGCAGAACTGATTTTGTTGGTTGGTTCGTCGGCTGGATTTCAGTTGCGTTGCCTTCCGTTTAAGAGGATGAAACGTCCCCTTAGAACAATTATACAAGAGTGTGTTTAAACTGACACATAATATTTTTAGCGCAACGCAATCTGACTTTAAGAAATCCACACAAAAGAATGGCCCTGACTAACATTAACCTATACGTTTCACAAATCACTTACCTCACCAAAAATATTCGTTACTCGAACTGCTGCAATACAGCGAGCGCCACTACTGCCAGCTAAATAAAAGATTCAAACAACCTACTGATAGGGATAGTTAGCAAATGAAAAATTTTAATAGAGAACAAACAATGTATTTACCTCAATAGTGTTCGAAAGTCATAATGTATATAGCAGTTCATGACATACAATCTTACAAATTTCAAAACTCCGCCATCTCTCTCCCCACATCCACCACTGCTGGCGGCTCACCTCCAACTGCGCAACGCTACGCGCTGTTAACATCCAGCTCCCCAACACTACAATGGAAAGTATTACAACAATGCCAACCAGCCACTAACTGCACACAGCACAGCCAGTGATTTTTCATACAGAGCGCTATGTGGCGTTACCAATAAAAAAACCTAAACAGCCTACTTACATAGCCCCCATGCTTACAAATTGTTTTGGGCACTGCCCAATACAGATTTGAAATTTTTTTTCATAATTATAGTTACAATAACAAATTTATCAAATGCACACACTTATTGATATAATGTTGGTCAAAGGCTAAAATTTTCTCACAGTCCATAAAGACAGTCCTGATCGTTCATCACAGTAAAATTGCAGTGTTTTTTCAAAGTCTAAGCAATAAAAGCAATTGCACTTGGAAGTAGTGGATGTCGAAGCAATCTTGAAGAAGTAATGTTGTCTTGCCAACGGGAAGACAGTGCTGACTCTTGACATGCAGACAGGTAATGGGCCACAACAGAGCAAACACACAGCAGAGTCAGTTGAAGGTGAAGACTATTGGTAGGTAGGTCATCACAGGGCAGACCCACTGTAGTCCTGGTAGAGATTAGGGTATTGGTGGGCCACCAGAGGTACAGACCCACTGCAGTCCATGTAGAAATAATGGTATTGGTGGGCCATCGAAGGTGCAGACCCGCTTCAGTCCTTGTAGAGATAATGGTATTGGTGGGCTATCAAAGATGCAGACCCATTATAGTCCTTGCAGAGATGGCCAGCAGCCATCTATTGCGACTGTGCAGGTGCACAGTCACCATCGAAAAGTTCTGCAGAGAATGTAGCAAGTCCATAAACCACCACGTGTGCACTCACAAAGTTTTTTTTAATTGTTCTTAGAACCAGCAATGCTGTTAACCAGTCTCTTGCTGAATTATTAACACACGTGCAAACACTATCAGTCCCTACTTCTCACAAGGTTGTCGGTGTGGATGCCTGTCTCGCCTAAACGTGGGTTAGTGTTACCTTCCCAGTCCGGTCCTTGGAACCTTCTGAGCGCCACTCCTTGTGCTTTACATAGTGATTTGCTTTTTAGTCTTAAGTACTCTGTATGGCCTTCAGCTGAATTTTAGCTTATTAAAATAACAAGGCTTTTCTTATTAGGACTTAAGCCGCAAAAAATTCTTGCATGGATCAGTTCATTTCTTCTGTTCTCAAGGTTTCTTCGCAGTTAGTTTCCTTATACGTATGTTTCTCTCTACATCATCCGATTCTGAAATTTTCAGAGATGTCCAGACCAACTGAACTGCCTACTCGGATATTCCTTATAGCAGAATCCACAGTATTAGCGAAATTTAGACATGTCTCATCATTCTTTAGTACTTCAGTTACCTGCTTCCTACCAGATATCCTTCAGAAAGATTCTCTCAAATTTCAGTCTACTTTTCATCATTACTAAATTGGAGTCTACATCCATATCTGGTGCAGTCTAATATCCGGTTTCGGAATCTCTGTAAGACCAAGATGCGCTCCATCTGGAATTTTCCCATATTTTTACAAGTATGCATCCTCCTATTGTGATTTACCTATTACCTTCTGAAATTTATTGAAGAAATCTATTAGTCTTTATTCTCTCAAATTCCTATTGCCAAGCCCATGTTGTTGTGCAACCCCATATCTCGTGTAGATAAACATTTATGCGTCTTTCATTAGTTGGTTTCAATTGCCTTGGATCCTCATGCCGTTGATTATTCATTATTCTTCGGCCTTTTGCGGGTATTTCCCATCCGAAGGACAAGAGAGTGTGCTATGAACCTCTGTCCGCTCCTCCACCCTCTTTGACAAAGCTGTTGCCAGAACGAAGGTGACTGCTAGTCTTCGTCCGCCCTTGATGATGATTTTTATTCAAAAATTAAGCATTGCCTGGATTCTAAACTGAGACTCAGTTTCTTCTTAATGACGATACCTGTTGACTACGGGCGAGAATATTAAGGGAAGGTGGGGTAAAGTGGACAGGATGGTGAAAGTGTCCGCTACACACTTTTTGTCCTGAATATTACTACGGCCTACCGAGAAGTGGTCAGACTAGTTCTGATATGCACCGTCTCTGTTATCAGTGAGTCTCACATAGGGTGTTAGTTCCGTTATATTTCAGTGTACATTTTTCTGATTTTCGGTCGTGTAATGTATGTAAGTTATGCCAGTCTTGTTACCTCACTTATATTTAGAGTAATAGTTTTTTCTTTGTCAATATTTCAGCAAAGTCTTTTGGACTACAAATGTAGTTTCTTGTTGTTTCTTTCTGTTTGATGGTTTCATCACGAAAATTGGCCGCATTACTCGTCGGAAAAAGAGGCCAAGTTGTTGTCCTTACGCTGGTAAGTGTTAGTTACTTCCAAATATCACACGTAATACTTCAGGTCAGAGCTACTTCCAACACCTTTTGTATAAAAAAACTATCGCCTGTCATTCTGCTTCCTGAATTAATTTGCATTATCTTAAAGTCTCCGTTCTTTTATATATGACCTAATGCAAAAATCCCCTTGAAAACGATATCGCCAAAGCGCTTGGTATTGTTTCAGATACTAGAACATCAGGAAGCCTTGAAAGTATGTCTGAAAAACAGAACAAGGTACATGGGATCCTATTGCAATGGGACTGACCACTTTGCCCCCCTTAGGAAGGGAAAAGTGGTCACTTCGTAATTCTTCAGAAAAGTGCATATAGCTCCTACAAATTATTTTCGTTTTCAATTACAAATATTTGGTGTGATACTTTGTAATGTCTGTATTCAAAAAGTGCGGGGCGTAACCCTCAATTGATAACCATAGTATAGTGAATATTCAATTTCCCTTAGAGTGGCCACTTTACCCCACCTATTATTATTATTTCTTTCTTAGACGTTATGTCTGGTCTAAAGTAGAAAATGACGCGGAGCTTGATCAAGCGTGACTTCCTTTTAACTGTACGGTATATGTTATATTGCATTTAGGAACTTTCGGGTAACTGAACATGTATCATAAATTACGTATTTCTGTAGTCGTATATACAGGGTGTTTCAAAAATGACCAGTATATTTGAAACGGCAATAAAAACTAAACGAGCAGCGATAGAAATACACCGTTTGTTGCAATATGCTTGGGACAACAGTACGTTTTCAGGCGGACAAACTTTCGAAATTACAGTAGTTACAATTTTCAACAACAGATGGCGCTGCAAGTGATGTGAAAGATATAGAAGGCAACGCAGTCCGTGGGTGCGCCATTCTGTACGTCGTCTTTCTGCTGTAAGCGTGTGCTGTTCACAACATGCAAGTGTGCTGTGGACAACATGGTTTATTCCTTAGAACAGAGGATTTTTCTGGTGTTGGAATTCCACCGCCTAGAACACAGTGTTGTTGCAACAAGACGAAGTTTTCAACGGAGGTTTAATGTAACCAAAGGACCGAAAAGCGATACAATAAAGGATCTGTTTGAAAAATTTCAACGGACTGGGAACGTGATGGATGAACGTGCTGGAAAGGTAGGGCAACCGCGTAAGGCAACCACAGAGGGCAACGCGCAGCTAGTGCAGCAGGTGATCCAACAGCGGCCTCGGGTTTCCGTTCGCCGTGTTGCAGTTGCGGTCCAAATGACGCCAACGTCCACGTATCGTCTCATGCGCCAGAGTTTACATCTCTATCCACACAAAATTCAAACGCGGCAACCCCTCAGCGACGCTACCATTGCTGCACGAGAGACATTCGCTAACGATATAGTGCACAGGATTGATGACGGCGATATGCATGTGGGCAGCATTTGGTTTACTGAGGAAGCTTATTTTTACCTGGACGGCTTCGTCAATAAACAGAACTGGCGTATATGGGGAACCGAAAAGCTCCATGTTGCAGTCCCATCGTCCCTGCATCCTCAAAAAGTACTGGTCTGGGCCGCCATTTCTTCCAAAGGAATCATTGGCCCATTTTTCAGATCTGAAACGATTACTGCATCACGCTATCTGGACATTCTTCGTGAATTTGTGGTGGTACAAACTGCCTTAGACGACACTGCGAACACCTCATGGTTTATGCAAGATGGTGCCCGGCCACATCGCACGGCCGACGTCTTTAATTTCCTGAATGAATATTTCGATGATCGTGTGATTGCTTTGGGCTATCCGAAACATACAGGAGGCAACGTGGATTGGCCTCCCTATTCGCCAGACATGAACCCCTGTGACTTCTTTCTGTGGGGACACTTGAAAGACCAGGTGTACCGCCAGAATCCAAAAACAATTGAACAGCTGAAGCAGTACATCTCATCTGCATGTGAAGCCATTCCGCCAGACACGTTGTCAAAGGTTTCGGGTAATTTCATTCAGAGACTACGCCATATTATTGCTACGCATGGTGGATATGTGGAAAATATCGTACTATAGAGTTTCCCAGACCGCAGCGCCATCTGTTGTTGACAATTGTAACTACTGTAATTTCGAAAGTTTATCTGCCTGAAAATGTACTGTTGTCCCAAGCATATTGCAACAAACGGTGTATTTCTATCGCTGCTCGTTTAGTTTGTATTGCCGTTTCAAATATACTGGTCATTTTTGAAACACCCTGTATAAGTTTGGATGTAGCTGTATTGCATTGATGTACTGGTGGATATTGTGTGGTATGACTCCTGTAGTTGATAGTACAATTGGTATAATGTCAACTTTATCCTGATGCTACATATCCTTGACTTCCTCAGCCAGTTGGATGTATTTTTCAATTTTTTCTCCTGTTTTCTTTTGTATACTTGTTGTATTGGGTATGGATATTTCGATTAGTTGTGTTGATTTCTTCTTTTTATTGGTGATTATGATGTCAGGTTTGTTATGTGGTGTTGTTTTATCTGTTATAATGGTTCTGTTCCAGTATAATTTGTATTCATCATTCTCCAGTACATTTTGTGGCGCATACTTGTATGTGGGAATGTGTTGTTTTATAAGTTTATGTTGTAAGGCAAGCTGTTGATGTATTATTTTGGCTACATTATCATGTCTTCTGGGGTATTCTGCATTTGCTAGTATTGTACATCCGCTTGTGATGTGATCTACTGTTTCTGTTTGTTGTTTGCAAAGTCTGCATTTATCTGTTGTGGTATTGGGATCTTTAATAATATGCTTGCTGTAATATCTGATGTTTATTGTTTGAGCCTGTATTGCAATCATGAATCCTTCCGTCTCACTGTATGTATTGCCTTTTCTTAGCCATGTATTGGATGCATCTTGATCGATGTGTGGCTGGGTTAGATGATACGGGTGCTTGCCATGTAGTGTTTTCTTTTTCCAATTTACTTTTTCGTATCTGTTGATGTTGTGTGATCTAAAGGGTTCTACAAGTGGCTATGAAATTGCAGTGGTGTAGCTAATGTATTTATATGAGTGATTGCTTTGTGTATTTTGCTAGTTTCTGCTCGTTCTAGAAAGAATTTTGTTAAATTGTCTACCTGTCCATAATGTAGGTTTTTTATGTCGATAAATCCTCTTCCTTCTTCCTTTCTGCTTAATGTGAATCTTTCTGTTGCTGAATGTATGTGATGTATTCTATATTGGTGGCATTGTGATCGTGTAAGTGTATTGAGTCCTTCTAGGTCTGTGTTACTCCATTTCACTACTCTAAATTAGTAGGTCAATATTGGTATAGCATAAGTATTTATAGCTTTTGTTTTGTTTCTTGCTGTCAGTTCTGTTTTCAGTATTTTTGTTAGTCTTTGTCTATATTTTTCTTTTAGTTCTTCTTTAATATTTGTATTATCTATTCCTATTTTTTGTCTGTATCCTAGATATTTATAGGCATCTGTTTTTTCCATCGCTTCTATGCAGACGCTGTGGTTATCCAATATGTAATCTTCTTGTTTAGTGTGTTTTCCCTTGACTATGCTATTTTTCTTACATTTGTCTGTTCCAAAAGCCATATTTATATCATTGCTGAATACTTCTGTTATCTTTAGTATTGATTCAGTTGTTGATTTGTTGCTGCTAGTGGTTTTAGATCATCTATGTATAGCAAATGTGTGATTTTGTGTGGGTATGTTCCAGTAATATTGTATCCATAATTTGTATTATTTAGCATGTTGGATAGTGGGTTAAGACCAAGGCAGAACCAGAAGGGATTTAATGAGTCTCCTTGGTATATTCCACACTTAATCTGTATTGGCTGTGATGTGATATTATTTGAATTTGTTTGGATATTAAGTGTGGTTTTCCAATTTTTCATTACCATGTTTAGGAACTGTATCAATTTTGGATCTACTTTGTATATTTCCAATATTTGTAGTAACCATGAGTGGGGTACACTATCAAAAGCTTTTCGGTAATCAATGTATGCATAGTGTAGCGACCTTTGTTTAGTTTTAGCTTGATATGTTACCTCTGCTTCTATTACCAGTTTCTCTTTACATCCTTGTGCTCCTTTGCAACAGCCTTTTTGTTCTTCATTTATAATTTTGTTCTGTGTTGTATGTGTCATTAATTTCTGTGTAATGACTCATGTCAATATTTTGTATATTGTTGGTAGGCATGTTATGGGGCGGTATTTAGCTGGATTTGCTGTGTCTGCTTGATCTTTAGGTTTCATATAAGTTATTCCATGTGTAAGTGTATCAGGGAATGTATATAGGTCTGCAATGTAACTGTTAAATAATTTAGTTAGATGTGAATGTGTTGAGGTGAATTTCTTTAGCCAGAAATTTGCGATTTTATCTTTTCCAGGGGCTTTCCAATTGTGAGTAGAAGTAATTGCTTTGGTGACTTCATGTTGCAAAATTATCAGTTCAGGCATTTGTGGTATCATCTTGTATGTGTCTGTTTCTGCTTATATCCACCGTGCATGCCTATTATGTTGTACCGGGTTTGACCATATGTTGCTCCAGAAGTGTTCCATGTCTGTTATGTTTGGTGGATTGTCTATTTTAATGTGTGTGTTATCTATTGTCTGGTAGAAATTCTTTTGGTTTGTGTTGAATGTTTGGTTTTGTTTCCTTCTGTTTTCAGTTTCCTTGTGTCTTCTAAGTCGTTTGGCCAATGCTTGTAATTTCTGCTTCTTTTCATCTAATTGCTCTATCGCTTCTTGCTGTGAGATTTTACCTAACCTTTTTCGTTTTTTTTCTGACATTTGATGTCTTATAAATTGTGTTAGCTGTCCAATGTCTTTTCTCAGTTTTTCTTTTCTGATCTGTAGCCTGGGTTGCCATGCTGGTTTTATGGGTTTCTTCTGTGTGTTGGTTGGTTCTGATCTCTGCCTAGTGTGTATATTTAGAGTAGTGAGTGCTCCTATATAAACCAGTAGTTTTAACTCTTCCATAGTTGTGTTTTCATTTATTTTGTTGTATATGATTGTGTTGATAGTTTCTATTGTTGTTTCGACTTGTGGGTTATTTGGCGGTCTATGCAAGAATGGTCTAATGTCTGTATTTGTGTCTTTGTATTCTATATATGTCAGCTGAAATTTTTCTTCTATATCTAACATGTGTGTCACTTCATGTTCTATTTGTACTTGGTCTGGTGGCAGTCTTAAGATTTCGTTTTCCTCTGATTGTTTAATTGATGCGTGTTGTTCTTTGTTTGTTTGCTATGGGATGTGTGAGTCCATCACTGTATTTTCTTCTTCTTCTGATTGCACATTATTTTGTTCCAGTATTTGTTGTACTTGTTGTTTGATGTTTTCTAATTCTGACTGCGGTATCCTGTTATTTTTGATTATTACACGGATCTGATCAGCTAGTCGTTGTTCTGTAAAAAATTTTAATTCTGGGTATCTGGTAATAAATGTTGTGTATACTTGTGATCTGTATCCAGTTGTGTTGGTTCCTAGGTTTGTTGATTATTATTGTTATTATTATTATTATTTTATTATTATTCACTGCGTCTTTCCCTCACAGAGACAGTAAATAAATCTGTGACTCAAGCTCGCGACCGTGCTATCAGCCCCATTGTAGGCAAAGTAGGGTCTTTCTTCGCCACGGCACTTGGAGGGTCAGGTAGCTAGCGCACAGACCTGGCCGCATTTTACCCTGGGAAAGTTTCCTAATAGTCTTTTGGTGTCAAGCTGAGTGGTTCTGGAGCCGTGCTGGAGAGACTGGAAGGAGCAACATTCCCCTCCCCTTTCCGGACAGAATCCTGTACCTACGAGCTGTTGGTTGTACCCAGTATACACCACGGCCACATTTTGCTGATAACATTATAGAGCATTTATCGAAAGCCAATCAATAACCCTTTTCAGAACATCAATTTTGGCTCATTGGCTCTCTTGAACTTCATTATTATCCTTCAGTCATCAGTATAAATAAAAGAGGAACAAAACTCCCAACTTCTATGTAAATGAGTAGTTTAACCAAGTTTCGTTTTTTGTGAATTCATGACGTCAATGAGTTTTGGTAATATATAACATCTTGTATTGAGCTCCACGATTTAAGTCAGGTTAATTTTACCCTCTTTGTGACCCAAAGGTGAAAAAAAACGAATCATCTGCAATAGTAAAAACGATTATTAAGGCATCTTGACCTAGGTTTCTGTGTTTTTTTCAGGAGGATCGATGACTGACACTGATTACGCGATGTTGTGTAGGTACGTCAAAAATATAAGCATGAGGCAGAAATGAAGATAACATTCATCTCCATCATAACAAAAACGCAACATTATCGAGGTGAATTTTATCTTCGCTTGCGCCTAGTGGCTACATTTTTAACGTATCATCCTTACATTATGTACCCAGTGTGAATCGTCCATTCTTCTGAAGAAGATATTGAAACCTAGGTCAAGAGGCATCAATAACCATTTTTACTATTGCAACTCTTTTAACTATTTTTCACAATTTGCTCGCGGAGACTGCAGTCTACAGTTGCTGCCTCCAGCCATGTTCAAGATCTTAATTTTGCTAGATAGAGAAGTGTTTACTAAATAGAGAAATGTAATGCTAAGATTCTTCACAACCACGCTGTGACTGAGGCATAAAGATAGTTGTTCCCTTGTTTTTAAATGGACTTTCTGTCAGGATGGATGACTGACTTAAAATGAAACATAAAATTTATAGAAATAAACAAACGAATATGAATATCTGAGATACCTCGTTATCCCTGAAGTGATCGTATGACATTATTGAGCAGTGGACCTCATGCGGGGTTGATCGCTTGGTGCAAAAAATGCAGAATGTTTTGATTTTAAGGGACGGATTGTGCTGGAAAAATGTGTACGCCAGGGAAGCCTAATCATGTGGGTGGCTTCTGGCATTAATGTGACCAGTTAGTGCGCTAATCCGACAGTGACGAGGAAAGTACATCGGCCCGGGTGGGAGATGTGACAAAGGCGTGCTCCCGTTACATATTTAACGCATTAACGCCGCGTACCCCTGGCATCACACACTCGCCGTGAATATTTATGCGCGACCGCGGCAACTTCTCCCGAACGGCGTGCCTAAATTAGTAAAGAGAGGTACAGGGGGAGTCGTTTGGTAAAGCGTAGTGCATTTAGAGGGCGCACATTTGTAATTACAATGGCGCAGTGAATAAGGCAGGGTCCGGAACACTCGTCGGCAGACATTCCTTTAATGTCGGCGAGTTGCGGTAAGACGCCTGTATTATTCGTGCTGCGACTTTCGGGAAACACCGGACGGCTAAGGTCGAAGCCAGCCCGCGCATCAAAGGGAATAGCCGAGGACCTCGGCAGGGGCGAAAGGCGACCGGATTTGAAGAGGACGCCGAAAGCCGACCGTTCTGCACCGGACGAGGGCGCACGCGCCGCCATTAAACTGTTATGAAGAGAATAAAACGCCCGCCGGACACGTGTTACGCTCACATCATATCGGAATCGCATTAAACAGCAATCAGCGGCCTGTGTTTTACGAATTAATCTGATAATTACGCAAACGAACACACCGCTACATACATAAATGCAGAGGTGGCGGCCGAATTAACCATTCAGTGCCCTTAGCGGATGTGTACCGTGTTGTTGGCAAAGCAAGTGCCTCTCCGGAAGTGGCCGGCATCGCCCGTCAGGAAAGGGCACAGGTCACATGTAGGGTCGGCTGGCGCTTTTTGAGTGGTCTTCTTTTCTACGAAGGCTGTCTTTTTAAGGTTTTTAGAAAAGTAGTAAAATAAAAATATCGTTTGGATAAATAGTTTTGACGGTTTCTCGGAATATTTACCTCCCTAATTTCACACGAGGTTCGAGCCAATTATGGAAATAATTTTACCTCTCCGACGTTGGTACTACAAGAACACGGTTTTGGAGGAATCAACAGCTCACTGACGCGATGAAAACCTATTTTCACGAAGTTTTCGTTTTACATAAGGAAACAAACGGAATTCGTTAAGCAATTGATCAATAAAGGCTGTGAGACATTACATTGGATCTTTTTCTCTCCCAAGCAGATAGCTATTCTCATGTGTTATGTGTGATAATTGGCACTGTCATGAGGAACGATACGACGTTCTCGGTTGTTTTTCCTGGTATCATCAAAGATTTGTGGTATTTGTTGTGTATCATTCATCATTTATTGGGGGAGGGGGGAGGGGGGAGGGGGAATTGGGGGAATGGAATATCGCTAACAAAACGAGAGTTAGGGTCATCTACTGACAAACTTGTAAAATGTAGTGCTGGTTAGATTTTGGTAACTGTTTTGGAGTCCAGGGTAAGAAATGTGTTTTAATAAATAATAAGACGCCTATTTTAAGTTAAATGATATTTATTGGTTTACATAGTAAGCTATTTTCCACTCTTATTCTTTTGTTAAAATGTGTTTGAAACATATTGTAACCTATGTTGCTAAATAATTATTTAAAAAAAAGATCGAATCTGTTGGAGTAATATATTCGCTGATTTCTGAAGTCATTTTATCCAGTGCAATATTAAACTCTATGGGGGGGGGGAGGGGTGCTGTAGCCTCCATAGCCTTCTCCCCCCCCCCATGCCACCGCCCCTGATGCTACAGAATTAAGCCATCGCCATGTCTAGCTGTGTGCAAGCGACCTCCAATTTTTTTATAGTCACATTTCGCAGTGTTGAAATGGACTTTTTACGGTTAATGGTTAACAGCACAGGTAAACAAATGACTTATCTGTAGTCATTACTACTGGACGGTAATAAACTTTAAAGGTTCTGCAGCGACGGAAGGGAGATTTAGGTAACGATGACCATAAAGGGGAGAGACTGTTAAATAACGAGATAAATGGACTGGAGCATTTTTATAACTGTTTCATACTGCGCAAGTAATCACGGGATAGTGTTACATACAGCTTATTATTCTTCGTTTTTCCAAGCCAAACTCTCTTTCGCTTGTGTAATACAGATATCAATCATCTACATACAAACGTGCCATTTCCACTATGTGTCCTTATTCTTCAATTAGTGAATCCCGCTTCTCTGTCTGTCCTATCGTCTAAAACGGTTCACAATTTACAGTCGTACATGCAAATGATGGTGTAAGTAAATTTTAATATTCCGAATAAGGTAATTGCCTATGATCGAATACGTCCACAACCAGCTTTCTCTTAATGTGGTTCTTGTGCAGTCGAATAATACAACAGATCCGTCGACTACAATTAACTGTCCACGGTAGTAAATACTCAAAGCATGCTCTGTTTTGAAGCAAATTATAGTGAAGACGTTGGCGTGAGCTATGTGTGCTTATGTAGAATCATCAAAATATACGTATAATAGAATCATTTTATTTTAATCCTGTTTAATTACGACAATTATGAGTCAAGTGCTAAACTAAAATTGTAAGAAAATGATTCTAAATGTTGTTTATTCTGTTAGACTAAAAACCAGCCACAACAGCGTACACTGAACCCCTACGTACAGTGTAGGTTACTAATGTCGTACATTAACGTTTTGTGTTTTCCTTCGCATAATTTCTGTTTCATGCTGAATGCTGGTAACGTGTGTCAAGGTGTCAAGCAGTAGACAGTGCTGTCAGAATTACAGCCCCTCCCTATAGTATTCCTCCAGAAAGCCGGCCGTTTCTTTAGAGTGTGGGTTGTATTGCAGGTAGTGACTTCTTTCTTTTTCCCTCCCGACCCCCCTCCCCGCCCTCCTTTTTTTTTCATGAAATTTCGTAAGAGTAGGAGATTGAATACACTGTATTACCACGTAATACGAGTTATTGGAGAACGGCATTTCAAGTAACGACTACACGCGACTGCTATGTTTCTGTCCGATGGCTCACGGTCGAGTACGAGTCCTTCCCAATTAGGATAGGACAACAAAGTGAAAAGCAGCGGTGTCATTCTAGAGAGAACTACGTATCTTCCATTGTAAGTCATTTCCCTGTAGCATCATTTCTTCCATGAATGCTGGTTCCGCGGGGGATGCAGGAGAGATTAAGTGAACTTTGGAAAAGTAGGAAAAATGTTTTGGTGACAGCAAAGCTGTCAGGGAGGGAAGTAGAGCACAGTCGGTGAAGTTTTAGTCCCGAGTGCACGTCTCTGTCTAACAAACAGTTTCGATCTACCAGGAAAATTCAAATTAGCGCAACAGAGTGAAACTTTATTCTGGAACCCAAGCAGTTGACTTTTGATTGCTTTCTGGATTGTAAGCTATGAATATATCCAAATTCAGTCTCCTGATACGTTACCACACATAGGTTTTTCATTACTTTAGTCAAATGTCCTAAGAAACGTTTATGATCAGCTGAAGCGAGTCTCTTCGTGGGATCGGCCAAACTGTGCGGAATTAACCTGGAATCGATATATTTCACTGTGAAATTTTCGTGAAAAGTTTAATGTACTGCAGTTTTCTATATTGCCAAACGTGCCTCTGAATCAAAGAAGTCTCATGACGATTCTCTTTCATTATGGTTTTCGGAAAGACATATTTTGAGTGACCGACATGAAAATTATCACTGACAGATGAATAAAGAAACTCTGAAAACCAACTGTAAACATTCGTCTGGAGATGATGATATTACTGAGCTACTATTCCGAAGCTCAATTTCGGTTGCTGGTTGCATATCTAACGGCTTCCAGGGGCATCTAAAATTTGATTTTCAGTATTTCGCCTAGCTATTGACTGAATTTATAAAATTTAAAATACTTTCATAATCTTCTCTTTAACAGTTATAGTCTTATATTAAAAGGTTACTGTGTTAACTTAATAATAGACTACAGATAGAAGCAGCGTGAGTCTGTATTGAGGCAGCATAACTGTTCGCAAATACGTGGATTCCAACTTTCGTCCAGACTTTTATTCGTCGCTTCAGTCCGCATATATACATTGTAGATGTTTGAGACTCGAAACGTTCTCTGAAACCATATAGTTTCATTTGATTGAAGACCTACGCCTAGGTTTCAGGCAGGATCCTCCCTTTCGTTCGATTCTGAGCTGTTATTCCAAGACAGTTGTAGAGTCTCTGCAAAGCTGTGTTTAGGGGGAATACCAAGCGGGCTGATGCGTGAATGGGATTTTGGACTGAGGGGGGAATCGTGGCATTGGTGCAAAGTGTCATTCGTCACTTCAGTGTGCATATATACGTCGTAGTCACGCAATAGTTATTCGAAAGTGAACAGTGTGGTCTATTAAGCGGATATAGAACATTTTGTCGAATCCGTTTATTTAAAGCGGTAGCACTTCAGCCTCAAAAAGGTGCCTGTTGCCTTTAGTCAAACGCTGTGAAATATAGCTCGTTATTACGTCATTCTCAAACGAGCAGTTACAGACTATCGACATAACATAATGCCGGTGATTGAGAAGCGTAATAATAAGGCGTCCTCTTAGCTTTGTGGTCGCTACTTTGAGAGTTGTGTCAATACGGCAGCCGACAACTGAAGCAACGTTCTTACCACAAATATTAGCGCTGCAGAGCAATCGAAGTATTAAGCGCATCTACAAGCAATCAAGGGATTGGGATAAATAGGATCGGACAGATTTTGATATTCCAGTAAGTTTTAGGATTCTGTAACCCAACCACTATACGAATAAAACTTTATTTGGAAAGCCAGAAACCAAATTCATGACGACTGTGTGTATTTGGGAGGCATCGCGATGACGAGATTAGATTAATTACAACGCTCACAGAGGCATTTAACCAATAATTGCAGTGATGCAACAGGTTCTTGAGATCGCTGAATAGAAGCTCCTTAAATTAAGTAGACATTAATAACTTTCTACATATTCGTTCTTCATGTCCACAAATTTATTTCTCTACATACTCACTCTTGAGACGAAAAAATTTCTCCCAAAGGGAGATCAGTTCGTTGATATCGTCACTGAGAATGTTCGTCTTTGTTAACGGAACCAAAATCTCATCACTGCGTGCATCACTTTGTTACTATCAAAGTGGGGTCCATGAATATGTTGTTTAAGCTTCGAAAACAAATGAAAATCGGATGAGGCCAAATCGGGACTGTGCTGAGGATGATCGATGACAGTGAACCCAAGGCGTAGGATTGTTGCTGATGCCGCAGCGCTTGTGTCTTGTCTGGTGTTGTCATGCTGAAGGAGAGATGGACAGACTTTTCGATATCGAAACTCGATTACAACATGTAACGTTCTTTATAAATTTGTAACTTCTTTAAAAAAATTGTGTGTTTGTTTGTCAATGAATATGATATGCCTAATGTTTGTGTTAATCAAATTTACTGTGTGATGTGTTGTTGAGCAAATGGTGTGCTTAATCACTTTTACTGTAATCCACAAAAAAATTAAACAACTTAATCTGGAAAACCAATAAGCAATGCCCATAAGGAAGTCAATCCTCCTGAAATTTACCTAGTCTGTAGAGCACCGAGTTCTATGGCCCTGTACAATAAACTGACAAAATGCCCTGGGTAAATAAACAATAAAATAAATTTTTCTTAGCTCTACAGTCGCAATGGATGTAATCTTGGCATTCTGTTCTGTCCACAGTAGGCACAGAAAATACTCAGTCTTGGCACAGCGAATTGCATTGCCGGCCATAAAATACAAAGAATGTCAGTAGTTCGGCTGATAAATAAATACACTTGCAAATGTTCAGTGAAAATATTGGATACTGGCTCAGCGCTGTGCAATGATGTCCGCACTGAAACTGTTATAAACATTAATACTTTTGTGATTCTGGCGCATTAACATTATTCTGATTGAGAAATGACTTCTTTTAGAAAAATACTCATTTGATTTAAATAAATAAGATATGGAAGAGGATGAGGTAATTATAAGGGGACATGATAAGACCGAATGCTTCAGTTCGAAAATTATGTTCAAAATAAAGTTTCACTTTCACTTAATCTGATATGAAACATTTTACATTAACTTCGAAATCAGTGAACTTCTCAACTATTATACAATTCTCTCTTACGGTAGTAATTACACTCCTGGAAATTGAAATAAGAACACCGTGAATTCATTGTCCCAGGAAGGGGAAACTTTATTGACACATTCCTGGGGTCAGATACATCACATGATCACACTGACAGAACCACAGGCACATAGACACAGGCAACAGAGCATGCACAATGTCGGCACTAGTACAGTGTATATCCACCTTCCGCAGCAATGCAGGCTGCTATTCTCCCATGGAGACGATCGTAGAGATGCTGGATGTAGTCCTGTGGAACGGCTTGCCATGCCATTTCCACCTGGCGCCTCAATTGGACCAGCATTCGTGCTGGACGTGCAGACCGCGTGAGACGACGCTTCATCCAGTCCCAAACATGCTCAATGGGGGCAGATCCGGAGATCTTGCTGGCCAGGGTAGTTGACTTACACCTTCTAGAGCACGTTGGGTGGCACGGGATACATGCGGACGTGCATTGTCCTGTTGGAACAGCAAGTTCCCTTGCCGGTCTAGGAATGGTAGAACGATGGGTTCGATGACGGTTTGGATGTACCGTGCACTATTCAGTGTCCCCTCGACGATCACCAGAGGTGTACGGCCAGTGTAGGAGATCGCTCCCCACACCATGATGCCGGGTGTTGGACCTGTGTGCCTCGGTCGTATGCCGTCCTGATTGTGGCGCTGACCTGCACGGCGCCAAACACGCATACGACCATCATTGGCACCAAGGCAGAAGCGACTCTCATCGCTGAAGACGACACGTCTCCATTCGTCCCTCCATTCACGCCTGTCGCGACACCACTGGAGGCGGGCTGCACGATGTTGGGGCGTGAGCGGAAGACGGCCTAACGGTGTGCGGGACCGTAGCTCAGCTTCATGGAAACGGTTGCGAATGGTCCTCGCCGATACCCCAGGAGCAACAGTGTCCCTAATTTGCTGGGAAGTGGCGGTGCGGTCCCCTACGGCACTGCGTAGGATCCTACGGTCTTGGTGTGCATCCGTGCTTCGCTGCGGTCCGGTCCCAGGTCGACGGGCACGTGCACCTTCCGCCGACCACTGGCGACAACATCGATGTACTGTGGAGACCTCACGCCCCACGTGTTGAGGAATTCGGCGGTACGTCCACCCGGCCTCCCGCATGCCCACTATACGCCCTCGCTCAAAGTCCGTCAACTGCACATACGCTTCACGTCCACGCTGTCGCGGCATGCTACCAGTGTTAAAGACTGCGATGGAGCTCCGTATGCCACGGCAAACTGGCTGACACTGACGGCGGAGGTGCACAAATGCGGCGCAGCTAGCGCCATTCGACGGCCAACACCGCGGTTCCTGGTGTGTCCGCTGTGCCGTGCGTGTGATCATTGCTTGTACAGCCCTCTCGCAGTGTCCGGAGCAAGTATGGTGGGTCTGACACACCGGTGTCAATGTGTTCTTTTTTCCATTTCCAGGAGTGTAAAATACTTGGATTGTTACATGAGAAATTATGACATCGTTTGACAAAATAGATCCCAAAACTCAAGTTCTCCGTATCAGGATTACAAAACACACAAAATATTACAAATCGGATATACTTACTCAACCTGTACGTTAAACCTGATCGAAAATATTTGGTTCCTACATTCAAGTGTCAGTATTGTAAAATTCATCCAAATCCACATACCTGGTTGCTGCATACTTAAAACTAAATATACAAAATTTCATTACCTTACAAATTTGATCCGGTTGCTTTCGCTTTGAGTTACAGTATAAATTCATTACTTTTATGTAATTTTCATGGACAATGGTCGATATTTGTTAACAATCAGTATCAGTGTGATTAAGCACACCATTTGCTCAACAACACATCACGCAGTAAATTTGATTAACACAAACATTAGGCATATCATATTCATTGACAAGCAAACACACTTTATAATTTTATAGAAATAACGACGACCTAACATTTATTGGTTCTGTGTGAGCACAGACAATATCATTCATCACTTCGTTTTACAAAAAACTGTATTATGCTGCGTCCATATAGCAGCAGCTAAATTCTCACAGCTAGCCGCTTGCTTTAAGTCTTACATCCCACCTATAACAGAGTGCAGTGACAACTGCTACTGCTCTCTTGCGCTCCTACTCACAATCTATTCTGTCACTCGGGCAACATCTTTGGTTAAGTGGTGTCAAATGTACAATCTCATCTACTTATGACAACCGTTTCAGGTCTTTTTCATGAATTACATCACGAAATCGGGTTCCACGTGCAAGTAGACTCTTCACAAACATACTGTTTCTGACGCACCCCATAAAGCGCGCTAGAAATGTTTTCACATAAAAAATTCGGCCGTATTAATTTTTAGCACCCCCTCGTATTTATGACTACACTATGTTTGGCGCTGTAGGATTGTAAAGAGCAGCCTCAGTATAAACTGAGTTATGGACAGTTGAAGGTCTTTCAAGAACATACGCTATTGTTGTACGACTGCTAAATGATTCTTGATGTAACGAAGTATCTGATTCCTATGTTTTCTTATTTCTTTTAGTACTGATGATAGCTGTACCGCAGCTGAAATATAGCCAGTTTTGCACTGAAATACATATTGACGTGCTACTGTTTGCTGTGTTTATCCATGATTATATTGCAAGGGAAGATCAACACTTAACAATAGAGGACAGGCTGAAATGGATGTAGACTGCGGTAGTTATGCAGAAATTAAGTCATGCGCTAAATAGACTGGCATGGCTACTCGAATCAAACCAGTCTTCGGGTTGAAGGCCACAACAACAAGAACATTGGCTGATACGATCTTTTATAGGGCTGGACTGTGAAGCGTTGCAGTCAATAGAAGTATGAAGGTATGTCTGTTAAGAAATGCCTGAAGCCTCTTTGTGCGAATTATAAAGCTAGTAGCGTACAACAAAAAGACGACGCTCGTAAGTAGAAACACATTCTTACTGACGATTCCATTTTTGTGCAGAATATTTCGACGGTGACGTAAGTGCCGGCGTTAAGATTTGCGACCGTTGGTAGTACTAGCAGGAGCAGTAGTAGCGTTTTTAATCCTATGTAGACCACTTCTGCTAGGTTATTGGACATTTCTTGGTAATATAATTAAAGAAAAAACAATGTACTTCATAATATTTATAATTCATATAGACATACTTACAGATCTGGTTTACAAGGATAGGATAGGCAGTCGGCTGTGGCCTTGTCGTACCAGCTTTCCCCTACAGTAGTTTAGGGAAACCACAGAAAACACAAAATCAGCATGGGCAGGTGAAGACTAGAGGCTCCATCCTCCCCAATATAAGACCAATTTGTTTAAAATAGTGCTACTTGTTTCGTTTCATCCCCAGTCTCCAATACTATTTTATAAGGAAGTTATTTCACAATACAAAAGGCTCATGCAACGGTGTTCATTCATTTTTCACAAGTCACTGCTCACGCTACACACACTATACAGACTCGGTTCCATAACAGAATACAATACACATTATCTGTTGATGTCAAGTTCATAGCGACGATGTCTGCCTCCATTTTGAGTACCACCAACTCTCATTTGCTAGCCTGAAAATAGCCTGAAGAAATTGAATCAGTATCCCCCTATAACCACTGCGGTATTGAGTTCAGAAATACCAGGGGAGTTTGAAATCACCGTACAAAAATAAAAACTACTTACGTGTTTGGGGTGAACCTTTTTTATTTTTCGACATATACTCCTTTTAGACTTATACACTTCGTCCAACGCTGTTCTAATTTGTTGATCCCTTCCCCATAACAGGAACTGTCTATGTCTGCGAAACAGCTATTAGTTGCTGCAATCACCGCACCTCCTCGTTTGAATAAAATGTTTGTTCCGCCAGCCATTTCTTCAAATTGGGAACAAATAGTATACCGAGCCAGGCAAGTCTACAGAATAGGGGGGATGTGAAACGAGCTGGAACCTATTTCCATTAATTTTGCAACCAAAACTGCTGAGGTGTGTGCTTGTGCAATGTCCTGATGGAAAATGACTTTTTTGCCGTCCAATCGCCTGCGTTTTTCTTGCTGCTCGGTCCTGTACCGATGAATAATATGCACCTGTAATAGTTTTACCCTTTTCCAGACAGTCGATGAGGATTATCCATTTCGAATCCCAAAAGACAGTCGCCATAATCTTTCCGGCCGATGGACTGGTGTTCGCCTTTTTTGGTGCAGATTCTCCCCTGGTAACCCCTTGTTTAGATTGTTGTTTGGTGTCAGAAGTATAGTAATGTATCAATGTCTCATCCGCAGTGACGAAACAATGCTTAAAGTCCTGCGTATTCTTCCTGAACAGCTGCAAACTATCCTTGCAACACTTCACACGATTCCGTTTTTGGTCAAGCGTGGCCAATCGCGGAACCCATCTTGCGGATAGCTTTCTCGTGTCCAAATGTTTATGCAAAATATTATGTACCCGTTCATTCGATATGCTCACAGCACTAGCAATCTCATGCACCTTAACTCTTCTTTCATCCATCACCATATTATTGATTTTATGAACGATTTCTGGAGTCGTAAACTCCACATGGCGTCCAGAATGTTCAGCATCACTTGCGCCCATATGGCCACTCCGAAAATTTTGAACCAGTTATAAACCTAATAGAAGGTGCAGAGTCACCGTAATGGTTGTGAAGCTTCTCTATAGTCTCCTGAGGCGTTCTGCCTTTCGTAAAGTAATGTTTAATCACCACACGACATTCTACTTCGTCCATTTTTTGACAATCACTCAACTTCCTTGATTCACACGAATGCCAAACACGAAGAAATAGACTAATATGGCTGAAACTTGGTGTGCGTTCTTTCCAAAGATGCTACTGACTAAATAGGATCTCGATACGCGCCGGTGGTGCCATCTATCGGACTTTGCACGGGAATTTCAAACGCCCTTCGTATGATATTACTATTACACACCGCATAGCTTTGGGAGTTAGTTTTGCAGCAAAGAAGAAAAAGAAACCAATGTGTGAAAGTGGTATGTCGTGATAGGTGCGGTCTCTGCTAGTACTCACAAACAGCGTCGAAACAATGCAGTGACATCCACAGGAAAGACAGAAATGTATGATTCTCACTACTTTTGGGTGGCCGTCGTACCTCTGAAAATTTACATTAACTCCGTCTTCTTTCGCCGAGCAGGTCTTCGGTCGCCAGTGGAGCGAGCTCTCATATCAACCACCAGCCAGAGTGGGAAAGACTGTCAGCTGGAGAAGGGACCTTCGCTTTTGAGTTTTCATCTGCCGCGCACACATTTGCGCGCTCATCCCTCTTCCTTCATTTCCCTGGTCCTAATGACGCCGCCATCTGCGCCGGATCCATCACTGTCCGCTGCACTCACCCGCGTCCCGCTGCTCCCAATCCAACCTGCCTTCCACTCTTTCCCTCTCAACTCCCACCACTTCACATGCAACGCACTAACAACATTCTTGCGACCCACAATATTAAAAAAAAAAAAGCCGCTTGTAAGACGAGTCAAAGACTAAATAACGAACTTCATTAAAAATAAATATTACACATTTATTCAAATCTTAATTAGTTTGTGTCTTCAGGATAAGGTGAAGGCCTTACGTAATCAGACTGACTGAAGGAGAGGCGCACTGCACTGCAGTTCCCACAGGGCGAACTACTAAGTACGTCTACATCTACACTACTGGCCATTAAAATTGGTACACCACGAAGATGACGTGATACAGAAGCGAAATTCGACCGACAGGAAAAAGATGCTGTGATATGCCAGTGATTAGCTTTTCAAGCATTCACACAAGGTTGGCGCCGGTGGTGACACCAACACCGTGCTGACATGAGGAAAGTTTCCAACCGATTTCTCATGCACAAACAGCAGTTGACCGGCGTTGCCTGGTGAAACGTTGTTGTAATGCCTAATGTAAGGAGGAGAAATGCGTACCATCACGTTTCCGACTATGATAAAGGTCGGATTGTAGCCCTTCGCGATGGCGGTTTATCGTATCGCGACATTGCTGCTCGCGTTGGTCGAGATCCAATGACTGTTAGCAGGTTATGGAATCCGTGGGTTCAGGAGGGTAATACGGAACGCCGTACTGGATCCCAACGGCCTCGTATCACTAGCAGTCGAGATGACGCATCTTATCCGCATGGCTGTAACGGATCGTGCAGCCACGTCTCGATCCCTGAGTCAACAGATGAGGACGTTTGCAAGACAACAACCATCTGCACGAACAGTTCGACGACGTTTGCACCAGCACGGACTATCAGCTCGGAGACCACGGCTGCGGTTACCTTTGACGCTGCATCACAGACAGGAGCGACTGAGATGGTGTACTCAACGACGAATCTGGGTGCACGAATGGCAAAACGTCATTTTTTTCGGGTTCAGGTTCTCTTTACAGCATTATGTTTGGCGACATCGCGGTGAACGCACATTGGAAGCGTGCATTCGTAATGTCCATACTGACGTATAACCCGGCCTGATGGTTGCACGTCTCGGTCACCTCTTGTTCGCATCGACGGCCCTTTGAACAGTGGACGTTACATTTCTTATGTGTTACGACCCGTGGCTCTACCCTTTATTCGCTCCCTGTGAAAACCTACATTTCAGCAGGATAATGCACGACCGCATGTTGGAGGTCCTGTACGGGCCTTTCTGGATACAGGAAATGTTCGACTGCTGCCCTGGCCAGAACGTTCTCCAGATCTCTCACCAATTGAAAACGTCTGGACAATGGTGGCCAAGCAACTGGCTCGTCACAAATTTGCCAGTCACTACTCTTGATGAACTGTGGTATCGTGTTGAAGCTGCATGGGCAGCTGTAACTGTACACGGCATCCAAGCTCTGTCTGACTCAATGCCCAGGCGTATCTACATCTACATCCATACTGCGCAAGCCACCTGACGGTGTGGGTGGAGGGTATCAAGGCCGTTATTACGTCCAGAGGTGGTTGTTCTGGGTACTGATTTCTCAGGATCTATGCACCCATATTGAGTGAAAATGTAATCATATGTCACTTGTAGTATATTATATTTGTCCAATGAATACCCGTTTATCATCTGAATTTCTTCTTGGTGTAGCAATTTTAATGGCCAGTAGTGTAGCCTATAACCGCAAGCACCCCGACGGTATTTGGGAGAGGCTATTTACGGTACCAATATCTGAGCCTACCTGCGCTGTTCCATTCTCGAGTGATGCGTGGGAAGAATGTCGGCAAACATATGTATTAGCTAGAATTACTCAAATTTTCAGTATGTCGTCGGGGGGGCTCTGAGCACTATGGGACTTAACATCTATGGTCATCAGTCCCCTAGAACTTAGAACTACTTAAACCTAACTAACCTAAGGACATCACACAACACCCAGTCATCATTGTGTGTGTGTGGGGGGGGGGGGGGGGAAGTAATAATTTTTCCTACTCTTAGCGGAACATGTCTCAGAAATTCCACAGCAAACCTCTCTGTGATGCACGGTGTCTTTCTTGTGGCGTCTGACACTGCACTTCGTTGAATATCTCCCTTTAGGCCGTGTCCTGCGTAAGAGACAGAAGCGATCGACAGCTTCAGACGACGAAACACCAACGCAGGTATGGTATACTGTGTGGGCGAAATCCGCAGCGCTGCCTGTTCCCTGCCACAACTAGCGACATGTGAATGCAAACGTGCTTGAATCTTGTCGCTGCAGCTCGCACGACCGTGAAAGAGACAGCCACGATCTTATCATCCGATTTTAAGAAAAATATTCGGTGAATAAAAATTGAATCTTTCGCATCTTATAGCTTGATATTTTTGATCGATAAAGGTCTGAATTTACTTTCGTTATTCCTCATAGTTACTGTGCTGCACGAAACTGAGTACATAGTTGCACAAAACTTTTAACAATTTGCAGAGATAAAATCTCATTCCGTAGACTTTCCGTGCAGTTCATTTAAGGCCATACGTTATTGCTTATGAAACGTAACTAATATATCTAAATTGTATTTAAAGTTGAGACCGGAACGATCTCTCTTTTCATTCTTGAGATATTGGTTGTTATATCTCCGGCCGGGTGGCTCGCCGCGATGTCCGAATCTTTTTCTGGGCTTCGGGAATCAAGTGGTCGTAAAAATCGTTGTATCTCATAAACACTTCAAGATATCGAAACGACGTTTTTTGGCAATGACAGCACGCAGAAAGGACTTTTTTTTATCGAATGATTAACACTCGATACGTTTTTGTAAACGCGTGAGCAGAGCGAAACAAGACTCCCTATAAATTACACCATGAGGTTTTGCCCGAATTTTCATGCCAAACAAAGAGAAAGAAATAGGCAAACGGGGTATCAAAGTGTCCCACGTGAGGTCTAGTTTTGCATGAAAATATTTAACTCCTTGAAAGTAATCAGGGTAATTAAGGAAAACTTAATTAATGAGTTGAGGAAAAATTGAAATGTTTCACGAAAAGCTGCTGCCAAGCTATGTAAATGAAGTGTCAAAAAGTTCATTTGCTCAAGGACTAGCTATTTTGCACACAAAAACATACGTTGGTCCAGTATTTAAATGTCAAAACATGCTTAGTTCGAATTAAACGTTTGACTTTCTTTTAAAAAATTCAGTATCCTTTACTCTTACAGACCACTCAGATTAACTGAAACAATTGACCTTAACACTGGCTGCTGATGAATTACCTTCGCAACATAAAATGTCTATAAAATTTAATCGTTGTTCACTGTAATTTATTAGGAATGTAATGCTTGTGATATAGTGGGATAGGTGTGTATACACTTAAGTATCAAATACTTTAGCAAGACTTTAAAAATATACTTAGCAATGTAGTGTAAACAGTATACATAAAACTTAGTATACATAATTGTAGCTTAGTTAGTTAAAATGTTAGATATGGTGGGAATGATATAAATAATGAAATTTTTTCATGAAGATTTCGCCCTTTGTAAATATCCTTCACAGCATTCCGTTTCGCTTTATTTTCCTCAGCAAAGCTAATTTTGTAGCCTTACTCTCCAGCTACAGTATTCTACAGTTTAGGGGCGTCGTTTTATAGAAACACCTGGTCGACTCTAAGCAGCCATCTTGTAGCGCGACATGGACGCTAGGAGGCAGGACACCGGAGCTTTTATACTTATTGGGATATGACCAGCAGCCGTCTAGAACGAAATTAGAATTATATTAATACTTTCAGCTGCTGACAGGCATTGATATATATCAATTGGGGCAGGTGAAAATGTGTACCCCGACCGGGATTCGAACCCGGGATCTCCTGTTTACATGGCAGACGCTCTATCCATCTTAGCCAGCAAGGACACAGAAGATAGTGCGACTGCAGGAACTATCTCGCGCACGCCTCCCGCGAGACCCAGATTCTCATCTTGTATGTCCAAGTACTACATTCGTGTTGTTCCACCCCAACGCACTCGTGGATGATGTACTTACCAAGTCCCGTAATAGTTCGGGGAATATGTGTGCATCCGCACAGGCATATCGTGGTACTCCGTGGTCCTCATGGTCACTTTGCCAGGTAGTAGTGTGGTCAAGGATCATGTGACCATTTTGATTGATCAAGACCATTCCACGGTACAACGTTTGTTCCCCGTTAGTAATGCTACCTTTCAAGAAGACAGGGAGCTTTCAACAGAAGGGGGCCTGATCACTATTTATGTCCATGATTGTCAGCTGAACTTGCCCCTATATTACAGCAGTAATTACAGACAATTCCCTTGGAAACCACACAGGAGCTGCGTTGATCCATTCCAAGGCGACTGGAAGCTGTTTTCAATGCCGACGGTTTTCCTATTCCGTATTAGGCGTGGTAACGTTGCGCTTTTTGTCGTTTCATATTTTTATTGCCCCTGTATTTTATGGTAGTTACTGTTTCCAGCAATTTCCCACCAAGGGTGTGGGTGCACAGTAGTAGATTTATTCTCCTATGTATGCGCAGTACGTTCGGGATTAACCGCTACTCCCTGCACCTTTCACAATACTCAACAGATCTTCCTGTAGTTCGCTACTGTCGTTGCTATGTTCTTACAGACAACGAAAGACACTCATGGAGCTTCCGATGTTATTCAGTATATACAGTTTGGTCCATTTATCGTGACCGGGCCAAATATATCACGAAATGAGCGTCAAACGAAAAAACTACAACGAACGAAACGTGTCTAGCTTCAAGGGGAAACCAGATGGCGCTATGGTTGGCCCGCTAGATCGCGCTGCCATAGGTCAAACGGATATCAACTGGGTTTCTTTAAATAGGAACCCCCACTTTTTATTACATATTCGTGTAGTACGTGAAGAAATATGAATGTTTTAGTTGGACCACTTTTTTCGCTTTGTGATAGATGGTTCACAATTTTAGACGAACAGTTGGTAACAGGTAGGTTTTTTAAATTAAATACAGAAAGTAGGTACGTTTGAAAATTTTATTTCGGTTGTTCCAGTGTGATACATGTACCTTTGTGAACCTGCCATTTCTGAGAACGGATGCTGTTACTTCATCATTATCTGTAAATACCACCTTAATGCAATAAACACCCAAAATGATGTCCGTCAACGTCAATGCTTTTAGCAATAGATGTAACGACATTCCTCTCAACAGCGAGTAGTTCGCCTTCCGTAATGTTCGCAAATTCATTGACAATGCGCTGACGCATGTTGTCAGGCGTTGTCGGTGAATCACGATAGCATATATCCTTCAACTTTCCCCACAGAAAGAAATCCGGGGACGTCAGATCCGGTGAACATGCTGGGCATCATCATTTGTTGCAGGTCGTGGTTGACGTTTCACATGTGGCTGAACACTTCCTGTTTCCTTAAATAACGTAAGTATCCGGCGAACGGTCCGGACACTTGGATGATGATGTCCAGGATTCCGAGCAGAATACACAGCACAACCCGTTGGGCATTTTGATCACCAGTCCATCTGTCATGAAATATGCTATTCAATGCCGCTTTAACCACACGCGAGCTATGTGCCGGACATCCATTATGTTGGAAGTACTTCGCCATTCTGTCATGCAGTGAAACATCTTGTAGTAACATCGGTAGAACATTACGTAGGAAATCAGCATACATTGCACCCTTTAGATTGCCATCCATAAAATGGGGGCCAATTATTCTTCCTCCCATAATGCCGCACCACACATTAACTCGTCAAGGTCGCTGATGGTCCACTTGTCGATGCCATCGTGGATTTTCCGTTGCCAAATAGTGCACATTATGCCGGTTTACGTTACCGCTGTTGGGGAATGACGCTTCGTCACTAAATAGAACTCATACAAAAAAATCTGTCATCGTCCCGTAATTTCTCTTGTGCCCAGAGGCAGAACTGTACACGACGTTCAAAGTCGTCGCCATGCAATTCCTGGTGCATAGAAATATGGTACGGGAGCAATTGATGTTGATGTAGCATTCTCAACACCGAAGTTTTTGAGATTCCCTATTCTCGCGCAATTTGTCTGCAAATGATGTTCGATTAGCCGCGACAGCAGCTAAAACACCTACTTGGGCATCATCATTTGTTGCAGGTCGTGGTTGACGTTTCACATGTGGCTGAACAGTTCCTGTTTCCTTAAATAACGTAAGTACCCGGCGAACGGTCCGGACACTTGGATGATGATGTCCAGGATTCCGAGCAGAATACACAGCACAACCCGTTGGGCATTTTGATCACCATATCCATACATCAACACGATATCGACCTTTCCGCAACTGATAAACGGTCCATTTTAACACGAAGCAAACACCTTCAGCACTGGCGGAATGTTACGTGATACCACGTACTTATACGTTTGAGACTATTACATTGCCATCTATCACAAAACGAAAAAAAGTGGTCCAACGAAAACATTCACATTTCTTTACGTACTACACGAATATGTAATAAAAAATGAGGGTTCCTATTTTAACAAACACAGTTGATTTCCGTTTGACCTATAATAGCGCCATCTAGCGGGCGAACCATAGCGCCATCTGCTTTCCCCCTTCAAGCAAGACGAGTTTCGTTCTTAGTAGATTTTTCGTTTGATGCTTACTTCGTGAGATATTTGGCCCGGTCACTATCAATGGACCATCCTGTATATGTTAGTCAGAAACAGTCTGAAAAGCTTGTCAGGGTGTTGCAGGGTAAGTTGTGCTGAGAAACAATTATTAAGAAAAAACTTCGGTACACTATGCCGTTTCCGAGTTAATTAGCATTAAATTAGCCAGGGAGCCCGTTGCGCGCGCAAATTCAAGCGGTCCCCTAGAGACGGCTTCGCCAAACAAGCTCTTCGGGGTTTCCTTAAACCGAGCTGCACAAAAGTTGGCCATGGGACGGTACTAAGGATCGAATCTGAGCTGAAGGCTGGGCAGATGTTAATTAGTTCGAAAGCTGCCCAACATATCGAATTTTTTCTTAGAAATTACTTCTCAGCACAACCTACTCTGTAACACTTTTACAACCTGTTTATGGCTACACTGAATATTGCAAACGGTAACGTATTATCACAATTTCTTTGGATGACATTCAGATCTTTCGATTTTGTTCCGTCAGGATCTACATGTTGACTTCAACCTGCGAGGAAGTGCAGAATCGTTTCACACACACACAATACCTTGACTTAACGACGAAAATAGCAACAATTGTCGAATTATGTGTAGAAAGTCTGGTGGAGGAAATAAACCATTTTTAGTGGAAACTTTGTAGTGCATGTCTTTAGAGATAGAGTAGTTTCGAATATCAAGAACAACTTGCCTAGCTGATCCGGAAGGAGGAGGATTTATTTGAGGTTGATTTTGTAAAATACAGGCTCTACTCGTTTTGGCAGTCGAAGTTGGTAGATTTGCACAATGGTCTGTGGTCTCATTGATGTACTTGATGTACTAATGCGCTACTGGCTATTACGGTGCACATGAATTGTACTCCATGCATGAATACGTGAATGATTAGCATTTCAGTGCGACCGAAGAATATAGTACCAGTATCAGCAACGTTCTGCATATTAAGGAAGATTCACAAACTGTATTTGAATATTGGTTGTTTGTGAGATGATAGTATAGTGCCTCGCATAAGGAGAGGTGTTTAACAGTACGCGTGTGATTTGGACAGCAGCTGGATCGTGACGTTTCGATACTACGGTTTATCGTTCCGCGATATTCATGTTCGCATTGATCGGTAAGCAACTTCGTGCGAATACGGAATCAATGGGTTCATAAGGGTCGTACACAACGCCCAACAGTACTTAAACAGTTCCACGCGACTAGCGCCCGAGAGGACTGACATTACACGCTAGGACATGCAGAACCGTTCGCCCACTTCACTTAACATGAGACATCCACACGGAGAGTGCGACGTCTGAAGCATCACGGACTACCAGCAGGGCGAAAATACTGCTTCCCTTGACGTGTCAGCAGGGAGAGGTGCGCCAGCTATGATGAGTTCAGCAACACTGAACACGGTAGTGTCACCACGTTCTGTTTTCAGACGAGTCCTTGCTCTGCGTATACAAATACTACGCACGTATCCGTGTGCGGGGGTCCCGTCACTCCAGCCCAGAACGGGATGTCATGGTATGGGATGCAACTGCGTGCGGAACACGGTCTGAGTAGCCGTTACATTTATTTTCTCGCTTGGTGTGGCTTTTTGGAATCTTGGCCTATGTCGATACAGAAGATGTTCAACTTTTGCCCTGGCCAGCAAGCTCTTCATGTCTCTGGAGCACTCGACAGACCTAGTAATGCTGAGAGACCAGCACGACGCACTCGCCAGTCACTAAAATTCTAAAATTGATGAACCCCGTCGTAGAGTTGACGCAAAACGGAATGACGTAGGTGCATCTGTCGTGGAAGCACAGCTCCACTCGATACCCAGTCGACTCAATTGTTGTTGCCACAGGTGATAGATCTGTGTACTAAATTGCACACCATGTATATTTACATCTGATGCATACTACGCAAACCACCGCGTCGTGTGTGGCATAGGCTTCGCTGTACGACTACTGGTATTTCCTTTCCTGTTCCATTCGCAAATAAAGCGAGGGGAAAACGACTGTCTACGAGCTTCCATATGAGCCGTAATTTCTCAGATCTTATTTTCGTGGTCTTTAGGTGGGATGTACGTTGGCGGTAGTAGAATCGTTCTGTAGTCGGCCTCACATGTCGGTTCTCCAAATTTTCGCAGTGGTGCCTCGCTAAAATGGCGTAGTATTCCCTTCAGGGATTCCAATTTGAGAATTTGAGTCCACGAAGTATCTCTGTAATACTTGCTTGCTGATCTAAACTACCGGTAACAAATCGGGCATTCGCCTTCCTTGCTACCAGTCTAAGGTGCTTTGCAAAGTTACGCCTAGATATTCAATCGATATGACCTTGTCAGACACCACCCTATTAACTCTGTATTCGAACTTTACGTAATTGTTTCTGCTGCTCATATACATTAACTTCCCTGTTTCTACATTTAAACATATGCAAACTTAATCATGTATACTTCTTACTTGATTCTAGACTGCTCTCTATCATATCAGTAGCATAATAAAAAAATGGATACCCCAAACATTTCGTTCAATTTATGCAAGATATGTATGCGAAGCCTAAAATTTATTTAGATCGGGGTCATAAACTAACGGAAGAAAAAGAAATTCGAGGCTGCAGTCTCTCTCCAACGCGCTTCGAGGAACATACGCAAGTTGGAGTACAACTGAATAGCAATAATCTGCATAAATACAACGACTTTTGTAGATAATCAGTTCATCCTACAGGACGACAAAGGTAAGCCATAGAAATCATGTTCAGATACCTAGGACGAAAACAAAAGTTCTGCAAAGGTACAAGAAAGTACCCTATAAGAAAGGACGATAAACTAATAGTACACGTTTCCAGATTCACTTATCTTGGTTGTGATGAGGGAATAAAGAAAAAGCTTCATCGATTTCAATATCTGAGTTAAACAGTTCTGTGAACGTTGAAGGAAGAGGTGAGAGTAAATACTAAAACTTTATAAGGTAATGGCTGTGCTGACATTACTGTGTTGAAGCGAGACGTTGGTTATTAAAAAAAAATTATCGAAAAAAATACAATCGTCTGAAATGTAGTTTATGAGATCAGTGGTACGGTAATTTCCAAAAGACAATATTTCCGAAGCTTTCCCTAAGATATCATCCTACCAGAAGAAGAAATGTTGGTCGACCCATGAAGACCTGGCAGGAGAACTGAGATCAGAATAGGCTAATAGCTTAATCCTAGTAGTGGAAGTAAGTTAGTACTTCCTACTTTACCGTATTCGCAAAATAAATAAAATCCCTTCTGGTGTCGCAAGTTTAACGTCAAGCAATGTAGTTCTAACCGTTCACGTCATAAAATATACTAACCAGTAAGTGAAGAGCTCGTTCTGCTCCACGCATCACGATTCATTTCAATATGATTATTACATTTGTTATTTAATGAGAATCTTCAAAATAAATGTAACTTTGTTCTCTGACGATGTTCCCATTTTGTGCTGCATTCCACCGGTAAATAGAATTCTTGAAGCACAGTTTCAACATCACACCTCGCAGCCTTCGAAATATGTCTAATATATAAAGACAAATCGTTGTTTCGAATTGTCACCGAAAACCTCAACAACAACAAAAATGCTTGGCCGATTTATTTCAAATTTTTACTTAATAGTCCAATAAACATTCAGACGGATATAGACTACAGACGGTATTTCTTTTAAACAAGTGCGTAAAGCTTTTCTGTTAGAAATCACTGCGAGATGGGTCGTTCGCGAACCGACAGGTCCAAAGGAACGATTCCCCAAGATGAACGCAAGGAGCGAGGAACGAATTCTAAGGAACGGTCTCGTTCCCGCAACGGCAAGTCGGCCGGTCTCGTTCCTGCCTCGGTTCCGTTCCCCTCGGTCTCGGTCTCTGTCTCGGTCTCGGTCTCCCTCGGCCGGACTCGTTCTTCTTCGCGTGACCTCTCGTCTCAGGTCCACTGCCGACTGCTCCTATCAGTTAAGCGTCGAGTTGTTCGTTTCATTTGCTGCGCACGCCCATTCTATATCTGTTTTAAACCTTTTCTCAACTCTGGACTTCTGGTTCTTTTCGTTTTTTTATTCATCGTCCACGACAGGTAATGAAAATATATTTTATAATTACGTAAATTGCACGAATATTACGTGGTACGTAATAAATATATCTTTTCCGTTAACAAAAGAGCATATCAACTTACTTCACTATTTCGATAAACTACACAAGGCATGCTTATAAAAAGGCAAGTTTTTTTAATTACATATGCAAAAGGAAATCGGCACGGCACACACGAGTGGCCATTTTTCGTCTTTTTTTATCCAAGGTAAAACAGCGTGTTCATTGTAATGGCAGACCGACTTACAACCAGATGAAGCCCGCGCTCCGTAATCTAGTGTCTGGTGTCACATTTTGTAAGATAATACGATAACTTCTACAATACTATTTCAGTGGTACCGGGTGACGTGTGAAAAATTGGCCCCGAGTACTAGACTGCTCATTGTCATCTATTGTTTCGAAGTAGATGTTTGCAGTAGCTTATTTGTTATTTCTTTACTACCTAATTATTACCTGTTTATCTATTCTGCTCGTAGCGGTCAACAAACCGTGCATAATCGGCGAGCAAACTGTACTCGCGGTCCCTTTTTCGTGTGCCACTTTATATTATTTCACTGCGATCAGTCACACATTGCCACAGTTGGCTAAACGAAACATTCTCGAAATGTGTGTGAGTGTTCCGTAATAAATAAAAGCTCTGTACTCCTGAGGGGAGGTAAGCAGCCATCTAGGCGTCCCCCCTTCTTCAACTATGCTACTGATTTTCAATTTTCCGTAAGAACCATATATCATGCGCAAGTAAAAGGTGAGCGAATAAAATTGAACGGCCCCCATAAAAGAGCGATCACCAGTGTACTAGCTCCCAAGGATGAAAGAGTTTGCCCATCTCTACTGTGCTGTGAAAATGTACGATTTCGTTTCCTTTCCAACGGTCATTTTTAACTTCAATAGCAGGCTATTTAAACCGTTAGACAAATTATTTCTTCCATATATATTCTCTCTCATTAGCTACATATTTAAATAAATGTTCTACACACACAACAACGAGCTATTTTATTTAATTTCGTCGTGCTCGGTTCTTACAGATAACTGGCGAGTTGTATTATGGCTTTTCGACTTATGACTACAATACGCAATCTGAATTTGCAATAACAATAACCAAGATTCAAGACTAGGGAGAAGGGGAAGAGAAGATGGAGACGGAGGGGGGCGGGGGTGAGGGAAAATGGATGTAGAGAGGAGGAAGGTATAGATGGACAGAGACCAGGAGGGAGGGAGGACGAGGACATGGAGAGAGATGGTGGCAGGAGATAAATGAGAGGAGGGAGGAGGACACGGACAGAGATAGAAGGAAGAAGATGATGCACGAAAAAGGAGCGAGGAGATGATAAATTGGGGGACGGGCAGGAGATTAGGGCGTATGTCCACGCACAAACGCAGATTTACACTGAAGAGCCAAAGAAACTGGTACACCTGCCTAATATTGTCTAGGAACCCCCCGAGTACGCAGAAATGCCGCAACACTACGTGGCGTGGACTGGACTAATGTTTGAAGTAGTGCTGGAGGGAACTGACACCATGAATCCTGCATGGCTGTCCATAAATCCGTAATAGTACGAGGGGGTGAGATCTCTTGTGAACAGTACGTTGCAAGGCATGCCAGATATGCTCAATAATGTTCAGGTATGGCGAGTTTGGTGGTCATCGGAAGTGTTTAAACTCAGAAGAGTGCCCCTTGAGCTACTCTGTAGCAATTCTAGAGTTATGGAGTGTCGCGTTGTCCTGCTGGAAATTCCCAAGTTTATCGGAATGCACAATGGACATGAGTAGATGATGGTGATCAGACAGGATGCTTACCTACGTGTCACCTGTCAGAGTCGTATCTAAACGTATCAGGGGTCCCATATCACTCCGACTACACACGCCCCACGCCATTACAGAGCCTCCACCAGCTTGAATAGTCCCCTGTTGACATGCAGGGTCCATGGATTCATGAGGTTCTCTCCATACCCGTACACTTCCATCTGCTCTATACAATCTCAAACGAGAGTCGTCCGACCAGCCAACGCGTTTTCAGTCGTCAACAGTCCAGTGTCGGTGTTGACGTCCCCAGGCGAGGCGTGAAGCTTTGTGTTGTGCTGTCATCAAGGGTACAAGAGTGGGCCTTCGGCTCCTAAAGCCCACACTGATGATCTTACGTTGAATGGTTTGCACGCTTACACTTCTTGATGACCCAGCATTGAAATCTGCAGCAATTTTCGGAAGGGTAGCGCTTCTGTTACGTCAAACGATTTTCTTCTGTCGTCGTTGGTCTCGTTCTTGCAGGATCTTTTTCCGGCTGCAGCGATGTCGGAGATCTGTTTTTACCGGATTCCTGATATTCACGGTTCACTCGTGAAATTTTCGTACGGGAAAATCCCCACTTCATCGCTAACTCCGAAATACTGTGTCCTTTCGTTCGTGCGCTCACTGTAGCACCATCTCCAAATTCACTTAAATAACTCGCCATTATAGCAGCAATAACCGATCTAACAAGAGTACCAGGCACTTCTTGTCTTATATAGACGTTGCCTACCGCAGCGTCGTATTTTGCCTGCTTGCACATCTTTCTATCTTTTGATTGCGCCTTTTTCCCGCAATGACGCAGGGTCGGCATGGTTAATCGGAATTGACAAGGTTAATTTAAGGGATGGCCGGATGCCCTTCCTGCCGCCACACTGTACCCCCCGGGACGGAATTAGTGCACCCCAACTGTCTGTGTCTTGTGAAATCTATGGAATAGTGCGAATGTGTTCAGATGTCTGCGAGCCGTGTGACTGAGGCGAGACGCGGGGACCAGCCCGGTATTCACCTAGGGGGATGTGGAAAACCGCCTAAAAACCACATCCAGGCTCGCCGGCACACCGGCCTCCGTCGTTAATCCGCCGGGCGGATTCGATCAGGGGGTGGCGCGCCTACCCGACTCCAGGAAGCAGCGCATTAGCGCTCTCGGCTAACCTGCCGGGTTGCCTGTTTGCATATCTCTGTATCTGAAAACACATGTCTGTATCAGTTTCTTCGGCGCTTCAGTGTAGCAACTACGAGGCATTGCCGGATTCGCTAGTACTTAACCCTAGGACGCCCAAGCCTTTTTTTCTAACTTGGATGCTAAAAGAGGGGGGGGGGGGTGGTTCGGCGAGCTCACAGGTATTTAATAAGTTTACTGGCGAAAAATTACAACTTTCAAAATGGTTTATGTTGTTAATTGTTATAAATGTTGATTGAGTGAATAAAAAATTGACATACTGCAATACAAAATACAGATGTGTTCATATACAATAGACTACTCTTAGTCCTCAACTTGAAGGCAAGAGACACATTTCACAAGTTTTTCTGAATGTGTGTACACACATGTTTGTGACACTCTCCACAAAACTGTTTTGGTTTACTTAGATTATTGTACTTCTGCTTCTTTGTTTTAGCTTTTCTTACACAAATATGGCATCGACCTTTCGCTGCAGTAGGCTGACGTGCTTCTGTTGTCACTTCTTTGATTTTCTTTTGTAGAATAGTCTCCATTGATTGAACAATTTGGTTAGATAACCCTCTTGCATTGGCACTTCTTTCTTCGAACTGCAATTTCACTATTTCCATCCCAGCTTGCAGAAGATAAAGTTTCCGTTTGTTGTGTTTCTTTTCATTCCAACTTGGATGTTGCTGGATGTATATGGTGGTTGCATTGATAGCACAAGTATTGATGAGACAGTAAAATCACATAGAGGCCATCTCTTTGTTCCCTCTTGCAGGTGTACATACGCGCCATTTGATCAATGGTATCAAATCCACCTTTAGTGGAATTATAATATGCATTTATCTCGGTTTTACTCTTCTCTCCTCCAACAGTGCCTTTATCTTGGTGCATTGTTGCCAAACATCAGTAAGTTCTAACTTGATTTCGTTTTTGCTGTGTAGGACAGCAAAGTTACTGGAGGCCTACGTGTTGGGAACTGCACTAACGGACAGCAAGTGTACAAGATAAATAACAGCTGACTGACACCAACAATCACTTCCTCTGAAAGTAAACCGATCATTGTGAATATCAAGAATACCAACCAACAAAGCGCAACCGCTACAGTCGCAGGTTCGAATCCTGCCTCGGGCATGGATGTGTTTGATGTCCTTAGGTTAGTTAGGTTTAAGTAGTTCTAAGTTCTAGGGGACTGATGACCTTAGAAGTTAAGTCCCATAGTGCTCAGAGCCATTTGAACCAACCAACAAGAAACTAACTTGTATTGTTGTTGAGATGAGAAATACGAAATCCTACTAAGGAAATGTTCTATAGCATGGAAGCCTGAGGGGGGGGGGGGGGTTGTTGGACCCATAATAAGTTTATTTATTTTTTCTTTCAAAGCATGAATTTTCTATAAAATATGTTGACACTAACATTTCATAAAATAGCCAACAAACAATAACTCAAAGGGAATATGTGGTATGAAAGTTACTTGGGCAAAAGCAGGGGACATAAAAAATTGTGGGTTCAACGAACCCCCCCCCCCCCTTTTAGGCGTCCTAGGGTTAATACTATCCACAGGGTTAAGGTGCCACACAAGACTACGCATGGTGACGAGCCCCTCGGTGTACAAAAGTACAGGGAGATTTCGGTAGTGTCTGCCTTTTGGGATGCTTTTATAGCCAAAGACCTCGGCGGCGCCGGCGCTATAGTCACAGAGCCACGCGTCCATCCGGCCGCGCCGACATGGCCCCCATGTTCCCGCCTCGCCTCGGACGCCGCCGTTGTAAGGCCCGCCCCTATACTTGTGGGAGTGGTGAGGGTAGCGGGAAGGAGGAGAGGTCCCGGACGTGTTAATTACCCCCATGTAATTGTCGGCACGCGGTAAATTACCGACACACACGCACAGACAGCCGCCCGCCGGTAATTAGATGGATTATTCGACTTGGAACGTTTCGATAATTACTCACAGCGCCCTGCCGGTCCCCGGACGGCGCTTCCCTTGCTCGTGGTCTCTCTCCCTCCCCCCTTCCCTCTCCCCCTACTCCTCCTCCTGCCGCAACCTAACACTCCCACTCCTCTCCTCACCCCTTTCCACTACCCCTAAAATGTCACCGCAGCCCGTCCCGCCTCTACGCAGAACAATGTGGCCCAAAGCTACGACGCTAATCTGTTGTCTACAGGGTTCTGACACTCCTGTTTGGATCATTATATGGGCGAAATTCCCTGAACTGCCGCCAGGCGATTATTAAGATCCAGCTTAATGTTCTATTGTTATTATCATCAGCCTACAGGTACAATTCAGTTCGGAAATCACTAGTTAAGAATAGGAATATAAACACAAATTTTAACTAAACCGTTATTTATGATTTTCTGCAGTCTTTTTAATGCCGCTAAATTGATCCGCTTACAGTGAAAACAACAATGTACAACAGTGGACAATTATATTTGTGATCTACACCAACATGACTGCTCTGCAATTCACATAAAATGTTTAGCGGAAAGTTGAGAGAACCACTTCTGATTGTTTCTGTCTCGTTCGACTCACCAATGGCACGCAAGAAAATTAACACTTAAATCTTCCCAAGCTGGCTCTGTTTTCTTTTATTTTATTATCTTGGTCATTTATACCTAAGTAGTTAATAAAGTATTTTGACATTTGGAGGAGAAAATTCCTGAAAAGGTCCTACCGCAACGGAAAACGGCTTTGTTTCAATGACTGCCACCGTAACTTTCATCTACATCTACATGGATACTTTGCAAATCACATTTAAGTGCCTGGCAGAGGGTTTATCGAACCACCTTCGCCAGCCAGTGTGGCCGAGCGGTTCTAGGCGCTACAGTCTGGAGCCGCGCGACCGTTACGGTCGCAGGTTCGAATCCTGCCTCGGGCATGGATGTGCGTGATGTGCTTAGGTTAGTTAGGTATAAGTAGTTCTAAGTTCTAGAGGACTGATGACCTCAGATGTTAAGTCCCATAGTGCTCAGAGCTATTTGAGCCAATTTTTTTGAACCACCTTCACAACCTTATATTATTCCCATCTCGTATAGCGCGTGGAAAGAATGAATACCTGTATCCTTCCGTACGAGCTCTGATTTCCCTTATTTTATCCTGGTGATCGTTCCTCCCTATGTAGGTCAGTGTCAACAAAATATTCTCTCATTCGGAGATAAAGTTGGTGATCGGAGTTTCGCGAGAAGATTCCGTCGCAACGAAAAACGTCCTTCTTTTAATGAAGTCCAGCCCAAATCCTGTATCAGTTCCGTGACACTCTCTCCCGTAATTCTCGATAGTACAAAACGTGCTGCCTTTCTTTGAACTTTTTCGATGTACTCCGTCAGTCCTATCTCGTAAGGATCGCACACCGCGCAGCAATATTCGAAAAGAGGACGGACAGGGGTAGAGAAGGCAGTCTCCTTAGTACGTCTGATACATTTTCTAAGTGTCCTGCCAATAAAACGCCGTCTTTGGATGGCCTTCCCCAAAACACTTTCTATGAGTTCCTTCCAATTTAAGTTGTTCGTAATTGTAATACCTAGGTATTTATTTGCATTTACGGCTTTTACATTAGGATGATTTATTGTGTAATCGATGTTTAACGTGTTCCTTTTAGCACTCATGTGGATGACCTCACTTTCCTATGATATCTATGATACTCTCTTCCTTGTTTAGTGACAACAGAAAACGAGCAGCACTTTTTAAATTTCTCTTATTACCCTACCTGGTAAGGACCTCATACCGGGCAGCGACCCTCTAGAATAGGGTGAGTAAGTGAATAAGTGCTCCGTGAAAAACTTTTAGTAACATGGGTTTCTATTTTGCGAGATTTTGATGATACTAATTATATTTTGAAATTTTGTTATGATTTCTCTGTTATAAATTATGATTTAAATTGAAGCAATCATAGAATAAAATAAGTTTTCCTGATTTTTAAAATTTTTGTTAACTTTAAAAATAAATAATGTGTCCCAACAAAGTACGAGATTCTCGAAGTGTTTCGTCATAGGTTTGGAAACTACTGATATACAAGAGGAATGACAGGCGTAGTGTGCGAAAGAGTTCTTAGCAGATTTGCTGCATCTTTTAAGTGTTCCGCTAGTAAAACGCAGTCCTTGCTTTGCTTTCCCCACTACGTTTTCTGTGTGACCGTTCGAACTTCAGTTCTTTGAAAAAGCAGTCCCTTGGTATTTAGCTGAATCCACAACCTCTAAATTTACGTTATACTCAAAATTTAACGAAATTCTGCAATATTCATGTGGAAGACCCGACACTTTTAATTGTTTAGGGTCAACTGCAGCTTTTTTCACAATGTAGATGTATTTTCTCAGCTATTTTGCAATTCATTTTGATCTTCTGGGTACTGGATAGAAAACGACAGCATCAACTGCAAACCACCCAAGAGGGCTCCACGGAGTGTCTCCTAAATCGTTTATACAGATATCGTTTTAGGGACAGCAGAGGGAACCTCACTATATAACTTCCCGTTATTTAAGACGAACTGTGATCTTTCTGTCAGCAAATTACCAATCCAGTAGCACAAGGTGATGTATTGTGTATTACCGTACCAATGATTAGAAAATTAAATTTCTGTTCAAAACGCAGAGCGCTCGGCTCGATTTAGCTGTGCCCTCTTTTCGTTCCAACGCCCCCTTAAGAAGTGAATATGCCCTCAGCATGTGATTACAAGCGAGGTGAGAAGGGTGAGAATCATTGCCCCACAGCCCCTACAGCATCACTCTGACAGTGCACCTTCCCATTCACGCCGAATATTGACTCAATGGCATTGGCTGTCTTTCGACTACCTAGATAGCCTCTACCACTTCACTAAGTTGAAAGTTATCGTGTGAATTATGCCGTCTATGTTTCACACGAGTAGTTTGTCTTGAAACCATGCTAATGCTGTGAGAAAGCTCTTCTTCCTCGAGAAACGCCAATATGTAAAAGCATAAAATATTTTCTAGCATCTTGCAACAAACGAACGTTGCACATATTCGTCTGCGATTCTGTGCATCTGTTCTCTTGCCCATTTTATTAACAATACTCATTTACTGTACATGCTTTACTGTGTCCTCAGCGAGATTTTCTCGATTAATGTAAGCTAGGGAAGGACCCACTTCCGCCGCGTATTCAATTAAAAATTTAATAGGAATTCTGTTGTGCCTGGTGCATTGTTCGCTTTGAGTAGTTTCAAGTGTTTTTCATTATCGTGAGTGCATATTCCAATATCGCCCATTCGTGCGTTTGTGGGGCGTTCGAACAGCGATATGGTAGTAGGATTATGATGCCTTTAAGCAAAGGGCCAAGTTTATCATTACATGTTTTTCTATATTACTGACATTTTATCCTTAGTACCAGTCAAGCCAGCGTTGCCTGTTGTGGAGAAGCAAACTCGGAGCTTAAGTCGTTTAAAGTGTTTTCCAGATATCATAAATGTTAAATACTGCTATTATTGTCGCTAGAGAAAAAAACTTGTAACTGTATATGAAAATGGCGACTCACACATGACGGCTTACCGGGTGTACGAAGCACCTACGTCCTGGAACGTCCTGAAGATGAGTTTAGTTGAAATGCATAAAAAATGAATTGCTGAACATCAAGTGACTAATTTTTTCTCTGACGATCGTAATAGCAGTGTTTAAAATTTATAATTTCGTAAAATAGTCGCAGGTCTCTTACGTGACTAATTGTCACACCTTAAAGTTTACCAGATAAACTGACATAATATACTGCTACTGCAGCGACAGTAGCATAGTGTGGGGAAAGAAAAGTAGCAATTCTACACGTATACATCTACATTTCTCGGGAAACCCTGTCGTGTGGGGCATAGGATACATACACTACCTGTTCAGAATAGTCGGACTCACCTGTATAACACGGAATTGATCACTAGATGTCACGAAAGCCGATTCCGCCACTGTAAAAGAAGTCGGGGAGTACTGTGTGATCAGTAGGGAAGCGGTAACAGTAAAATGGGTCGATCAGGAGGGCTCGGTGACTCTGAACGTGAACTATTCATTGGATGTCACCTGAGTAACCACTAAAAATATCAGCACTTATGCCCCTAACACCCTGTATTGTTACTATTTGATTAATTTCTACACATGTTGTGTCCAAGTCTTTTTCGATAGCTTTTATCAAACCCACAGAAACAAGTGTATAATTTCGATAAAATAATTTGATATCGTAATTTAGGACCTTAACGTAAAAAAACCCGATTACTTATGTTTACTTGCGTCCACAGTCCAGCAATATTTTAGAAAGCACATCATTTTCCACGCGGATAATTGTGAAATGGGCACTGGTGGGAATGAAGTACGGACTAATGTGACATCCGCTTGATGTGTCACTGTCAAGTACCATAGCTGGATGGAACTTGCGCCATACGTAGAAAGAAGTGCTACAGAATAATACAGAAGCCAAATGGAATACGCAATGAGGCGAACAGAAACGAAACTTTTATTCAAAGACAATAGTCACACTGAAGTCACCCCGATTCTTGATTTCCCCCTGGGCATTACAAAAGGTGGTACATGGTTGTTAATGGGGTGCGTGATCAACATGGGCATAATACATGTCCTACAGTGTGCTCTCATTTTGGCCTCAAGGTTGGTAAGGAGTTCTTGTGGCAGCATTGCTCTCCATTCCTCTACCAGTGCCGGTGAATGGCCGTTGGTGCATGTGGATGTCCGAAAGAACTGTGCATCGTATTTCTGAGTAACACGGGCACCGCAATATCGCGTTCACCTATTATCTCTCGTTTGTAGAGCTCCTCCGCTTGAGCTGTGAGCAGAGATTTACGGCCGCGCGGGGCAGACGCGCGGTCTTAGGCACCTTGCCACGGTTCGCGCGGCTCCCCCCGTCGGATGTTCGGTCCTCCCTCAGGCATGAGTGTCTGTGTTTTCCTTAGCGTAAGTTAGTTTAAGTTACATTAAGTCGTATGTAAGCCTAGGGACCGATGACCTCAGCAGTTTGGTCCCATAGGAACTTACCACAAATTTCCATTTGCCAGAGATTTAAGTCCTCTCCACGACGTTAGTATTGGCAGTTACAGATATCTATAAACAATGTAGTGTAAATACGCTTTGTGGAAAACACCTCCCTACCCTCCCGAGCATGTCTGCACGCTGCGTCACAAGTGATCCTTAAGATCTGTATAACTTTGTGAAACACCCAGTAGTTGGTTCTTGTGATGCAGTGGGGTTCAAATGGCTCTGAGCACTATGGGACCTAACATCTGAGGTCATCAGTCCCCTAGATTTAGAACTACTGAAACCAAGCTAACCTAAGGACATCACACACATCCATGCCCGGGGCAGGATTCGAACCTGCAACCGTAGCAGTTGCGCGTTTCCGGACTGAAGCGCCCAGAACCGCTCGGCCACCATGTCCAACGATGCATTGGGCAGACAGAGTGGGGAATCATCTACTCGCTCTTCAGTTTGTACATCTATGAGGGAAAGACGTACATGACCACAATCCGGCAATCTACCTTCCCTCGCACTTGTGCCCTCCGCCCCCGCCTCCTTCGCCTTTTTACACCCTCAGAACACGATTTATCTTTTAATACGGCTCTTGGACGTGGTACACAAATTTAATAGGTGTTCATAACCTCCTTCAGTTAACAGTAAAGAGTAATTTTATACCGTTGAAACACTGTTTTGAACTATCGGCGATTTTTCCATCGACTGAAGCGCGGATGCTATAGTCTAAGAGAAAAAAATTAAGGAAACTTTCTTTACAGGAAGTTCAGTGTAGTTTTTCCATCGCCTGAAACGCGGCAGCTATAGTCCAAGAGAAAAAAAATTAAGGGAACCTTCTTTGCAGGAAGTTCAGTGTAGTTCTAATTTGTACTGAAGAACATTTCCGCTAGAAGCTACGGTTTTTGAGGCATTAAAAAACATCTTAAGTAAGTAACACCCCCACTCCCTCCCTCCCTCTCCCACTCTAACACGCCACTGATGGAGATTTTGCAGGCCGGAGTGGCCGTGCGGCTCTAGGTGCTACAGTCTGGAGCCGAGTGACCGCTACGGTCGCAGGTTCGAATCCTGCCTCGGGCACGGATGTGTGTGATGTCCTTAGGTTAGTTAGGTTTAATTAGTTCTAAGTTCTAGGCGACTGATGGTCTCCGAAGTTAAGTCGCATTGTGCTCACAGCCATTTGAACCATTTTTTTATGGAGATTTTTAGTATGTTGTTCATGATACTAACTACTACCACTGAACAAAAATTCCCGAAATCGCGATTTTTGCCGCTAAGTTTACTTAGTTGACTGAACGGCGTATCGCCGACGAACATAAGCTCAAGTTTTAACGCGAAGAGGCTCGGCACAACATCGCCAGTTGATTGCTGGAGGCACTTAGCGCCGCTCTCACTTGTTGCGTTAGTTTCTTTTAATGAAACACAGCCCTTCTTTGGGAGCCGTTTCGCTGCGCGCAGCGCTTGCCATCTGCAGCGGCGCGTCGAATTAGTTATACGGCTGAGCTGCCTGGTGAAGGATCTCCATGCCAGGGCGCTGGAGTGCTGGAGGGGAGGGGCGCTGGAGTGTTCTTTTGACGGCTCAAGGAGCCAGCGTGCGCGCTGTTTAGACTGCAGGAGGGCTGCTCCAGCCGCACTTTTAAGAGACTGCGTAAGGACAGCCGCCATTCCAGCGCCCGCAGACGTGCGGTGCGTCTGGACTCCAGGCTCCAGTGGAGCGTGCGTCGAACGCGTAGCCAAGTCAGTCCACAAGTTTTGTGAGTCGGATTTGTAATGACGAAGGATATGTTCGTTGTTATGGATCGCAATGGGCCTGTTTTTTCTAACGGAAACCACGTCGGAGAGGGGAAATGTTAGTCTGGAAAGTGAATGAATGCTAGAACATACGCTCGGCACTGGGATACGGTACACTAGGCCAGAGACCTTTCACCGTCCTTCTCCTCTCGACTCCTCCTGCCTCTCCCCCATCCCTACCCCAAGGATTCCGCTTAGAAAACACACGAATTTTTCTTCTGTCGATAGCCGATTTTCTGGTACGAAACTGGCCAGCTACAGATAACGCTGCTCATCGTCAGAGATGTTAAATATTTAAAATAAATAACAATTACCTTCTAAACCATTGTTTAGAAACTTACAGAGCTAAATTTTCCATCTAATTGTACACTGAGACGTGGTTTGGACACAAAGTCGATGTCAGTGCAGGATTTTGTGTCCCATAAAAGTTTGATGGGATTCGTAGGTTGCCAAATTATTCGTTGGAATCGTCCAGAATATGTTTGCGCCCGGTGACATGGCATATTGTCATCCATAGAAATTCCATTGTTGTTTGCAGACATGAAGCCCACGAGTGGCTGCAAATGGTTTCCAGGTAGTCGAACATAACCATTTCCAGTCAATGTTTGACCAGAAAACCCTGTCCATTCCATGTAAACACAGCCCATACCATTATGGAGCTACCACCAGCTTGCACACCTGTTGACAACTTGACTCCATCGCTTTGGGGAGTCTGTGCCACCCTCTAACCCTATCATCAACTCTTGCCCATTGAAATCTGACTCATCTAACCAGGCCACGAGTTTCAGTTCGTCTAGAGTCCAACCGGTACGGTCAAGAGCCCAGGAGAGGCCCTGCAGACGATATCGTGCTGTTAGCAAAGGCACTCGCCTCGGTCGTCTGCTGCCACAGCTCATACACGCCAAATCTCGCCGCATCACCACACTGTTTTAACAGATACGTTCGTCGTACGTCCCAAGTTGATTTCTGCGGTTATTTCATGCCTCTGCTTGTCTGTCAGCACTGATAACTCTCTGCAAACGCTGCTGCTCCCGATCGTTAAGAGAAAGCTCTTACGTTGTCCGTTGTGAGAGCTAATGTCTGAAATTTGGAATTCTTGCACACTCTTGACACTGAGGATGTCGAACTTTCGAATTCCCCAACGATTTCCGAAACGGAATGTCCCATGCGTCTAGATCCAACTACCATTCTGTGTTCAAAGCTGTTAATTGCCTTCGTGCGGTCATAATCTCGTTGGAAAGCTTTAACATGAATCACCGGAATACAATTGATAGCTCCGCCAATGTACTCCTTTTTATACCCTGTGTAACCGATACTACCGCCACCTGTATATATGCATATCGCTATACCAAGACTTTTGTCACCTCAGTGTAATATGGCTCTGAGCACTATGCGACTTAACTTCTGAGGTCATCAGTCGCCTAGAACGTAGAACTAATTAAACCTAACTAACCTAAGGAGTGCCTAGAACCGCACTGACACTCAGGCCGGCTCAGTGTAATACAAATGTTGTATAAATACTGTTTATCGTAGTTTATAAGGTATTAGTCACACTCTTGAGCGGTCTGAAAACTGCTAATAGAGCACACAGATTGAGATACTGAGGATGTTGAACTTCTAAAATACGATTTGCTAAGGAACAAATGTGAAGATTTTCCGGTAATCTTGTTCTTGCTGCACTGCTTGCTTGCGAGTAATTTATGATGTGTTTTAGAAACGAAAGTTTTAGTATAGGTTTTTCCTTACTGGTTCGGATTAATAAGATTGTCGAGACGAAATCAAGTAAAATTATCTGTCCATAGGGCTTCCACTCAGAAGTTACAAACTTTCCACTCCTTTACCATTTCAGCAATTAATTTCATGTCAGTCACATTTTGAATAAGATAATAAGATGTAACCGTTAAGCAAGGAATTATAGCTTCAAAGGAAGTTTTGAATGTTACTCTCTTTCCGATCATTTAGCAAATTCACATGCTACCACCTGTTCGTCACGAATTTTATTTTCTGATTCAGCGTGTCGCCGCACTGCACTTTGCAAAAAACACTGATTGAAACATGATCTGCTTAGAATATCTGCGTCTTGGCTCTGCTTTTGCGCTAGGCATTTCTTTTCATTAGCTGGGTTACTGCTGTGCAATATTTTTATATTCATCACTTTCGATCGATAGAGAGTTTCTGTTGCCACTGGTAAGCCACGAAATTTATTAGGGCCAGTTTAACAACAGAAACAATAAAGTCATTCTCAGTTAAGCATTGCATTACAGAATTAATATCAGCTTCATATTAGGTAAAGTTCAGTCCAGTTTAGTACATAAGCACTGTAAGCTTTCACCATCATATACAGGGTGAGTCACCTAACATTACCGCTGGATATATTTCGTAAACCACATCAAATACTGACGAATCGATTCCACAGACCGAACGTGAGGAGAGAGGCTAGTGTAATTGGTTAATACAAACCATAAAAAAATGCACGGAAGTATGTTTTTTAACACAAGCCTACGTTTTTTCTTTAAATGGAATCCCGTTAGTTTTGTTAGCACATCTGAACATATAAACTAATACGTAATCAGTGCCGTTTGTTGCACTGTAAAATGTTCATTACGTCCGGAGATATTGTAACCTAACTTTGCGCTTGAGTACCACTCCTCCGCTGTTTGTTCGTGTGTATCGGAGAGCAGCGAATTACATAGGGATACAAAGGGAACGGTGATGGACCTTAGGTACAGAAGAGACTGGAACAGCATATTACGTCCACATGCTAACACCTTTTTAATGGTCTTTTTCACTGACGCACATGTACATTACCATGAGGGGTGAGGTACACGTACACACGTGGTTTCTGTTTTCAATTACAGAGTGGAATAGAGTGTGTCCCGACATGTCAGGCCAATAGAGGCTCAATGTGGTGGCCATCATTTGCTGCACACAATTGCAATCTCTGGCGTAATGAATGTCGTACACGCTACACGCCGCAGTACACCTGACGTAATGTCGCCGCAGGCTGCCACAATACGTTGTTTCATATCCTCTGGGGTTGTAGGCACATCACGGTACACGTTCTCCTTTAATGTACCCCACAGAAAGAAGTCCAGAGGTGTAAGATCAGGAGAACGGGCTGGCCAATTTATGCGTCCTCCACGTCCTATGAAACGCCAGTCGAACATCCTGTCAAGGTGAGCCTAGTGTTAATTGCGGAATATGCAGGTGCACCATCATGCTGATACCACATGCGTCGACGCATTTCCAGTGGGACACACTCTATTCCACTCTGTAATTGAAAACGGAAACCACGTGTGTACGTGTACCTCACCCCTCATGGTAATGTACATGTGCGTCAGTGAAAAATACCAATAAAAAGGTTTTAGCATGTGGACGTAATGTACTGTTCCAGTCTCTTCTTTACCTAAGGTCCATCACCGTTCCCTTTGGATCCCTACGTAATTCGGTGCTCTCCGATACACACGAACAAACAGCGGAGGAGTGGTACTCAAGCGTCAACTTTAGGTTCAATATCTCCGGATGTAATTAACATTTTACAATGCAACAAACGGCACTGATTACGTATTTGTTTATATGTTCAGATGTGCTAACAAAACTAACGGGGTTCCATTTAAAAAAACGTAGGTTTGTGTTAAAAAACATGCTTCCGTGCATTTTTTTATGGCTTGAACCAGGCCCTGATCTAGGGGAGGGCAAACCGGGGTATCTGCCCCGGGCGACAATTTTAGGGGGTGCCAAATTCATATTCTTGGAGAAAAATACCTTTTTTCACAACATGCCTAGCGTTCAGTGCACGTTGGTCTGTCGATTATTCCTACATTTGAAACGTATCCATGTTGGTTTTGAACACTTCTGAATACACTGTTAGTTGACTTCCGAACGAGTCCAGGGAATCCCCGTCGCATCTAGAAATAAAAATACTTCCCTTAGACAAAAGGGGACATGGCTGTCCGAACTGAACCGAATAAACCTGAAGAGGTGAATGCTAACCGCTGTTCATGTGATTGATTGGGTGAGTGACTGATCAGCGTTGTTATAATTATTAGCGGAATCCATTATCAGACTACTAGAGCGGAAGTAAAAAAACCAACAGAAATAACAGGTAAGAAAAATTACATATTATATTCTCGTTGTATCCAAGAAAATGTGATTTTGACAGATAATCTTTGCCAGATCGTTACATTACTGAGGGCCAGTTCTACAGTCATCATTTGGCAGCAGCTTATGTTTTATTCTTGGAATAGCGCGGAAAGCACGTTGTACGAATACGTAATAACGCTTAACTGGAGATAAACGCGGGGTAACTAAACCGGTGATTCTGGCTGAGTTTGTGACGTTAACAGAGAATAAGTTTTGACAATGGCACTAACAGTTACAGAATTAGTGATGGCAAGATTGATTGTGAAAACTAGGAACGATAAGGAATGGGGACATTACGTATATTATTTGGAAGAATATGACGACTCCAAATTTATATAAAAATATCGTACTAATAGTTTTCAATCTCATGTATGAGAAACTGGAGCGTATGAATAAAATATAAAACTATTTCCTAACACAAAACTTTTTGCTTGTGGTACACCTGCTAATCTAATCTAATCTCTAGCCATTTCATACTGGTACTTCAAGAATTATAGTTTGTCGTGTTATAAAAATTACTATTTTTGCCAAAACAGTCTCGTTTATTTGGCTTTTGCTACAGTTGCTGCAATATTAAAAAGGCCTATTTCGTTTTATGTGAGGAAATAGACGTAATCTGATCGAGAAACCACACCAGTCTTGGGTACTATTTGTATTAACAGCTTTTTCAGCATTAGACAACGACGTTTACATTTTTCATGTACCAAAACGTTTGACGATCTTTGATGAAGTAATAGATTCTTTCGCAGAAAAGAAAGCACGTTGTGTAAAGCTGTGGCTAGATTAGAGAGAAAATAATGCTGGGATCTAAGAACTGAAGATAAGTGTACTGTCGTGCTTTCTCCTGATTTATATTTCCTATAATTAATCTTATGACACACAAAAAAGGCAGTTATTAGCTTATAGGTAATAACGAGTGCACATTTTCTGAAGAGTTCTTACTCTCCCAGTTACAAAATAATCCCACCCAGTATTAATTGTGTTTTTTTTTTTGTTGTGGTGGCGGAGGTGGGGGAGTCGGATGTCAAACTGGCTGACTGGGAGCAGGTACCACAGGACATTTTAATTTCCACTGTCCTGAATATAGGTTTTGACAGCCGCCATTCAAAAATATATACGTTTGTTTTCCACAGAGCGAAATGCAGTGACGTGCGATAGAAAAATTGTGTGTGAACAGGCGTATCACTGCACTTTGGCACACTTACGACCAAATAATGTGTCTTACCTTTCCTCCAACATACATGCTTCATGTATCAAACCCTTCATAAAGATATGCACTACAAAATGAATACATTTTTGAGAACTCTTTTTTTTTAAATTTTTGATGTCGTATCTCAAACGCTCGAGGGGGAGCGGGAGGGGGGCCCCAAATCAAGTTTTTGCCCTGGTTGGGAAATTTCGTAGATCTGCAGGTGGCTTGAACATACCGAATAAATACTAGCCAGTCTGTAGGTTGTGCATTCGGGAGGCCGACGGTTCAATCCCGTCTCCGGCCATCCTGATTTAGGTTCTCCGTGATTTCCCTAGAATCATTCAGGCAAATGCCGGGATGGTTCCTTTGAAAGGGCACGGCCGATTTCCTTCCCAATCCTTCCCTAACCCGAGCTTGCGCTCCGTCTCTAATGACCTCGTTGTCGACGGGACGTTAAACACTAACTACCACCACCACCACCTGTAGGTTGTGCCGCTGTATTTGACCATGGGCGCCACCTGTGCGATGTCCGCAGTACGTTTCAAGTGTCAGTCGCGATCACAGCAGTGTCCTGTGTAGCTGAGAATGCTTTACGTCGGAGCTAAGTTAACTCCGAACGAGGGCAAAGTGTTGATGCTCGTACGGTGAGTGCTCCGTAACCAAGGCACTAGAAGTGTTTCAAGAGGCCCCATATCGAAGACCTATACCGCATACAGAGAAAGTGTGGAAACAATATTCGCGAAGTCACAACGTCCGCAGCTGGTGGTCTAGTGGCGCACTGTAGCTCAGCGTGTTAGGTCAGAGGGTTAGCTACCCTCTGTAACAAAAAACTGTCCGCCCCGATAGCTGAGTGGTTGCCGACACGGTAGCTCACCGTGTTCGGGCAGAGGGCTGCGTGCTCTCTGTATTAAAAAAACGGAGTCAATGAATCAACGATCAACATACTAGAACGTATGTCTTGTGATGTCCGTCCAGACCAAACGCAACGAACTATATCGAAAAAAAGGTGTCAGCATGACGGATTACCGTCCTAAGGGCCCGGGTTCGATTCTCAGATGGGTCGAGGATTTTCTCCGCTCATTGACTGGATGTTGTCTTGATTATTTCATCCCCATCCGGCCCGAAGGTCGCTCAATGTGGCGTAGAATGGAATAAGACCAGCACCCAGGCGGCCTGACCTGCCCCGTAAGGGGCCTCCTGGCCAATGACGCCAAACGCTCATTTCCATTTTTTGTAACAAAAAACTGAGTGAATGGACCAACGAAGAATCTAAATTGATGTCACCAAACGTCCATCTCGAACAAATTCAACGATTAATGTGGAACAAAATGAGTTTTAAAAGAATGACTAGCGTTGATGCCTCTGTATCAGAGGGTCCAGGGTTCGGCTCCCGTCCGGGTTGGAGGTGTTCTCTGCTCGTCATGTGACCATCACTTGTGACAGTGACTGGGTACATAGTGAATAAAAAAAGGACTGTTTAAAAATTGGGACTTTCTACGCCCCTGATGAACGCGCAGGTAAGCGCCCCACAAAACGATAATCATCACGAAGTCACAACGAGAACAAAACTGTCTGTTGAGTGCAAGCGGCAAACGGTCACTGAAAAAAAGTTCAGATGTGTGTGAAATCTTATGGGACTTAACAGCTAAGGTCATCAGTCCCTAAGCTTACACACTACTTAACCTAAACTATCCTAAGAACAAACACACACAACCATTTTAAGTAGGCTGTTTAGGTTTTTTTGCTGGTAACGCCGCCGCCACGTAGCGTTCTGTATGAAAACCACTGGCTGTGCTGTGTGCAGCCAGTGGCTGGTTGGCATTGTTGTAATACTCGGCATTGTAGTGTTGGGCAGCGGCAGCTGGATGCTAACAGCGCGTAGCGTTGCGCAGTTGGAGGTGAGCCGCCAGCAGTGGTGGACGTGGGGAGAGAGATGGCGCAGTTTTGAAATTTGTAAGAATTGGTGTCATGAACTGATATATATATGACTATTAAGGTAAATACATTGTTTGTTCTGTATTAAAATCTTTCATTTGCTAACTATGCCTGTCAGTAGTTAGTGCCTTCAGTAGTTTGAATATTTTATTTAGCTGGCAGTAGTGGTGCTCGCTGTATTGCAGTAGCTTGAGTAACGAAGATTTTTGTGAGGTAAGTGATTTGTGAAACCTATAGGTTAATGTTAGTCAAGGCCATTCTTTCGTATGGATTTTTGGAAGTCACATTGCGTTGCGCCAAAAATTTTGTGTTTCAGTTTAAGCACAGTAGTGTACAATTGTTCTAAGGGGACGTCTCATATGTCGACCCTTAGCCAAGGATACCTCACTGGAATCTTCTGATTTTTTCTTGTAGTTTGTGTAGTTAGTGTAGCCTTTTTTATTGCTAGCACGTAATCATAGAATTTCCTTTGTAGTTGCAATCTTTCATTGTTGTACAGTAAAACAGTTGTGGCATGCATGTAGATTTGCACCAAGTATTTCGCAGCTTCGCTTGCAATTAACTAGATATTATTTTCAGTGCTATGTTAATGTGTTCTCTTATTTTTCCTCTTCGAATTGCGCTTTTATGTGTTGTCGTGTGAAATATTGTGACAATAATGGCGTGTGAAAAACGTAACACTAGGCTCCAAAGTAAACTGAGAAATAATAGTGACGACGAGAGTCGCGTATCAGCACCACTGTGTAGTGAATTAACAGACATTCGAAGTAGTAATTTGGTAATTGTGCATAGGGAAATGGAGCGGGCGGCAAATAACGGTGTAGACAATGAAACAAGTAGTGAACAGGGAACAATTATCGATCGATCAGTCGGCAACAGCTCGCCTCAGGATTCCGAAATGACAGAACACAATATTGCAAATACTGCCTGTCCAAATGTTAATGTTGCCGGTGAAAACGCACTGCCAAAAAGCATAGAAAAACAGATTCCAGACACTAATACATTATTATTGCAATTAATGCAACAAATGGAACAAAATCAGAGACAAACACAGCAAAAGCTTCAAAAGTTAGACACAATGGAACAAAATCTTCAAAAGTTAGACGCAATGGAACAAAAGCTTCAAAAGTTAGACTCAGTGGAACATACACTTGAACAAACAAGTGAAGATTTAACTACTGAGTTACATAAAATCGAATCGAAATGTCAAAAAGTCTGTAATGACTTAAAAACACAAATTTGTGAGCATTTCCAACCTATTTTTTCGCGGCATGAAAATGCATTACAGAATCACGAAGCAGCCATAAAAGAACTGCAAACTGTTGTTCATGAAAATCATGAGACCTTGCAAGCTAAAATTGACTCAGTTGCATCTACCGATTCGGTTATGCAACTTGCAAAAACTCAAGAAAACTTAAAGGACACAGTAGATACTCTGAAAATTGGTTCAGAAAGACACATGGAGGTCATTAGTTCATTATCAGAGAAAGTAGTTGAACTTTCAGATTAGCTAAATAATTTATCTACGAAGGTAGATGATAATCTGAATGACACAAAACTGGTAGTCTTTAATGACACAGAAGAGTTCGAACAAATTAGGAAATTCAAACAAAATCAGAATCAAATTAATACGCAACACCAAAGAGAAATCCGGGAAGTACAAGATCAGCTGACACAGATAATACAAGAATTACGTATTTCAGAGGACACTCGCACTCCAATACGGGAAGAGGGACATAAAAATACGGAACTGCCACAAAATAATAACACAGGGCACTTTGGTGATTATGAAAGAAATTGGCAAAGTACACTGAATTTTGAGATGGAACCGCCGAAACGACGTAACAATGACCGACATGCGACCCGCCGACACGATGATTTTGACTATAAGCTGTTCATTACTACACGTAAATTCAAAACATTTAAGAATTCTGGTAACGAAATTCATCCACAAGCGTGGCTTCATCAATTCTCTCATTGTTTTCCTCCCAACTGGTCATTAGAGCACAGATTAGAATTTATGTGTGACTACTTGGAGAATGAACCAGCTGTAAGAATGCGATCGGTCATTCACAATTGCCACAGTGAAGGAGAATTTTACCATGCCTTCCTCTCAGCATATTGGTCTCAAGCCACACAAGACCGAGTAAAACATGGCATCATAATGATGAAAAATTTCGAACAATCTGAATTTTCAAGTCTTGTGAAATATTTTGAAGACATGTTACATAAGAATCAGCATCTTTCAAACTCATACAGCCCATCAGAACTCATCCGCATTTGCTTAATAAAATTGCCGGAACATTTACGGCATATTATTTTGGCAGGCCGTTGCAAAGACGACACTCAAGCTTTTCAGCGACTCTTACAAGAACCGGAAATTGACTCTGACAATCGGGGAACGCGAAAACAGAAGCACAACAATTACAGGTCATATCCGTCGCAATTCCGCGATGAAAGACATAACTGGACACGACAAGGGTATTCTTACAACGCAAATCGTGACCAAAACAGACACCACCCATATGACAACCACTGGCAGAGTAATAGTTACAGAGAAAGATCGCATTTACGTAGTAATGAATATCACAGAGACAATCAGAGAAACAGACAATACGGGAACCAAAATAATTATTATCAAGGGAGACGGAATAACTTCAGACGCAACGGTCCAGCGCGCAGTTACGATTCAGGGAGAAATTCTCCGCCACGTGACCGACAAGAAATTAATTACAGAAATTACCGACATGACGACAGACGATATGATCGTAACGACAGACCTGAATTGCACCAGAACTGGCGGGATTCAAACAGAGCAGGGCCCTCTCGGCAAGGTGAATTTGTAGAAGTTAGGTCTCCTAATCCCAATAACGACGTGCGCCAACAAAGAAACAGACAACGACTCGCACCGCATGCATCCGCGTGCGCCAGCTGGCTCAGAGAAAAATAACATAAGCTAACCTTGAGCAAAATTCCAGTGTTCCTTATCGACGTAATCACATGATAATTGAAACTTCCTGGCAGATTAAAACTGTGTGCCCGACCGAGACTCGAACTCGGGACCTTTGCCTTTCGCGGGCAAGTGCTCTACCAACTGAGACTGAGAGAAACTGTTAACATGCAACAATGTTTTGAAGCTAACTATCCAGTCTAGAACCTAGGGAATATTTTTAAACAGAAATTACGAATGCATGGTTATAGTGGACAGAAGACACATTGTTGTTATTTGTACATTCTTGCTTGTTAGTTGCACGATTACGTAACGACTATAAGGCTTACATACTTAGAATATATACTGTTAATGAGGTTTTAATGCAACATTTTGGTTTAGTTGAAAAGACATTCTTTATTTGAAGTACTTTCTGTGAAATGAAAGATGACTTAGAATTTGGTTTATTTGACAGCTACACGATTATATCACGACGCTACTAATGTGTGACACAATTTACATTGTGCTTTTGCGGTGTATCTGTTTTATATCTGCACAGTTTTTCTGAATTCTTCTGGAAAGGAAAACATGCTTTAGTAGTAACTTTGTGGCATAGCTACAATGAGAGAGCCTTTTCTGTAGCACAACAATACGTTACAGTACAGTACTTACTTCATCACGGCAATAAGCGTAGTAACTACGATATCTATACGCAAAGCATTTCACTTTTGTTTATCATGAGGTAAGTACATTGACTTCTGTAGAACTTAGCTTTCGGAGGATGATAACTACGACACTTCCACAGAGATTATCTTACAACACGACGCACAGTTTAGCGCTACAGTACGCGTATTTGAGTGACTAATTTTGTACTTAAAACATTTATTTTTAAAGATATTTGAAATACAATGATACAAAGGTTTTCCGTGATACTTTTCATTCCATTGCTGTAATCTGTAACATCTGAGGATATAATTACATTAATCCTCAGGGGGGTACACGCTTACTTTGTGTACCATGTGTATGGCAAGCACAAGGAGTCCTAGCTAATGTGGTATTTGCTTATACAACTTTACACATCGGTACCATATTTCTCTTACACAGAATTACACAGCTATCTGATCATTTAACTGAGAGAGACAAACATTTATTTTACTACATCAGTGACAGATGTTTACGTAATTACACCGTTGGATAACTTCAAACTTATGAAATTGTATTTTGTCTGTACTTTGTGAAATGTTCAAATTTTTTCGGAACTATTGTGATAATATGAGAGCTTTGAATGATGTATTTGGTATGGGATCATGATGTTTAAAGTACGTTTGAGGTAGATGACACTACTGAAATGAGCAGAGAATATTTTTTAGTTTTTGAAGTTATTGCAGAAAGCTACGATGATTTTGAGATGTAGCTGAGTTTTTATGATGTTATTATGACGATGACAATGTGTATTATTCTGTTGCGGTATGTTTATGATCAATAAGCTGATGGTAAAAGAGTTATTTGATTATGCTATGTATCTGTTATGATGAAATATTGAAGAAGCGTCGACGAATAAGGTAAGGAATAATGAGTATTGTTTAGGGACTCTGGTTTGTGAAAAAGGTTGTTGGAAACCAAGAATCGTACTTTAAGAGTTATGAAATGTATGTAAATGCGTGATCGTATTACAATGCGTATGAAAATTTTTTGGACACTGTTATATTTACAGGATTTTGTTTCTACAGATTTGAAAAGCAAATTCCCGACATGTGAAATTTTTATATGAGACTGTCACTGTAGTGCAAACTGGTGTCGTAAATATTTCGGTGAGAAAGTTAAGTGACCACCTTCACGTAATGTGTCGTGGGCACCCAGCTGCGCGACAACCACCTGACAAAAAAAAGCTATTAGTGTGTGCCTTTCAGAGGCACAGGTAAAAAAAAAAAGGTAGCCATTATCCTCGCTATTGACATTCCTTTGTAGAAAGCATCGTAAATACGACACCCTCAAACTTGAAAACATTATTACACTGTAGAGTTCTTAATTTATGACATTTACTGAAATGAAATGATGAGAAACATTTTATATCTATTGTCTTTCTAGCTGAGAGATTGCTCATTTTGTTTAATATCCAGTTTCTATCTGCACTGCAGCATTGGTTAAAATAAAATTTAATAGATGTACTAATGTCACTATTTTCTGTCTACAGACCCAGTAAAGAATCATTTTATGATGTACTTTCTTGGAAAAGAGAGCACAAATAGACATTTCCCTTCACAGGAATTGCAAAAATAATTTTTTTACGATTTGGTAACTTATCTGCTAGCGTATGTTCTCGTGATGCATCACTCTAGTGTTAAGATGTGACATAGGTATTAAACATTTTTACTGTAATATTTTTTCTGCTTCAGCTTTGTCATGTTTAGGTATAAGTTATTACATTTATTGCTGCTTGCTTTGGTTACTTGCACTTTTTTGTCATTGCTGTTTGTGTTAATTGTTTTGCGCTGCTGCATTGCCTCGTCCCTTAGTTTAGCATCTGAGCTCAGTAGATTTTAAGTTATCTTAAGAGGAGGTAGACTATATAAGAAAATAACTACGATGAATTGGAAGAAATGCATTGAGAAGCTATAAGAAAATTGTATGGCCAAAAAAAGTAGTGTGTTATCCCACTATGTGTTTGTGTACCCTTGTGGATTTATTTTCTTCCTGTCTCTGTGTACTGTTTCATAGAATGTTTTCTCTTCTAACACTAAGCTACATTCACTATGATGAGGAATACTGTTATCCTGAAATATAATTCGCATTAATAACATGTTATTTAGTTCGTAAAGATGTTTACACATTATTTACTCTGTTTTGTTCTAATGCTCATGTGTCAAGTTGATGTTTCAAAAGTTATTCTGATCTTTTATGTATGTACTTCCGTCATAATTCTTGTAACTCTGATGTACATGTTTATTTCTATTCTTTTGTAAAGCCTGTATTACAGCAAATGTTATTTGTATTGTTACATTCTTTAATGATGTATTTTGTACCTTTGTTATTGTATTCTTATGTTATAAAATTGTAATTGACACCAGTTCATCAAATTAAGTAACTAGTAAATTACATTTCACTGCACACGTTTCTGTTGGTCATAGTATATGGACAATATGTGAGAAGTAGGGACTGATAGTGTTTGCACGTGTGTTAATAATTCAGTAAGGGACTGGATAACAGCATTGCTGGTTGTAAGGACGTTTCAAAAACAATTTTTGTAAGTGCACAAGTGGTGGTTATCCGCAAGACTCTTCAATGGTGATTGTGCGCCTGCACAGTCAAACAGATGGCTGTTGGCCATCTCTACAAGGACTACAGTGGGTCTACACCTTTGATGACCCACCAATACCATTATTTCTACAAGGACTGCAGTGGGTCTGCATCTCTGATGGCCCACCAATACCGCAATCTCTACCAGGACTACAATGGGTCTAGTCTGTGACGACCTACCTACCAATATTCTTTAAAACTTCGACTGACTCTGCTGTGGGTTTGCTCTGTTGTGGCCCATTACCTGTCTGCATGTCAAGAGTCAGCACTGTCTTTCCATTGGAAGGACAACACTACTTCTTCAAGACTGCATGGAAATCCACTACTTCCCTGTGCATTTTATTTTACTACTCAGACTTTGAGAAAAACACTGCAATTTGACATTGATTAATGATCAGGACTGTCTTTATGGACTGTGAGAAAATTTTAGCTTTTGACCAACATTGTATCGATAAGTGTGTGCATTTCATTTCTTTGTTATTGTAATTATGAAAAAAATTTTCAAACCTGTATTGGCCACTGCCCAAAACAATTTGTAAATTTTTTTGTGGGGAGCATGGGGGCTATGTAAGTAGGCTGTTTAGGTTTTTTTTATTGGTAACGCCGCCGCCACGTAGCGCTCTGTATGAAAATCACTGGCTGTGCTGTGTGCAGCCAGTGGCTGGTTGGCATTGTTGTAATACTCGCCATTGTAGTGTTGGGCAGCGGCAGCTGGATGCTAACAGCGCGTAGCGTTGCGCAGTTGGAGGTGAGCCGTCAGCAGTGGTGGACGTGGGGAGAGAGATGGCGGAGTTTTGAAATTTGTAAGAATTGGTGTCATGAACTGATGTATATATTATGACTATTAAGGTAAATACATTGTTTGTTCTCTAATGAAATCTTTCATTTGCTAACCGTGCCTATCAGTAGTTAGCGACTTCCGTAGTTTGAATCTTTTAGTTAGCTGGCAGTAGTGGCGCTCGCTGTATTGCAGTAGCTTGAGTAACGAAGATTTTTGTGAGGTAAGTGATTTGTGAAACGTATAGGTTTATGTTAGTCAGGGCCATTCTTTCGTAGGGATTTATGGAAGTCAGATTGTGTTGCGCCAAAAATATTGTGTTTCAGTTTAAGCACAGTCGTGTATAATTTTTCGAAGGGGACGTTTCATCATGCCCGAGGAAGGACTTGAACCTCCGCCGGGACCATGATCATTGAAAATTGTCGCAAAAAATAAGATGACAACAGCTGCAAAAGTCACTGCAGAACTGAAAGTCGCACTCGTGAACCCGGTCAACATCAGAACGACGCGATGCTCCACAACCTGTGATTAGCTGAGCGAGCTGAAATCACAGAATCACTAATATTAATGTATATCCTCATAACAGGAACACGTGCTGCTGAGGCCATTAAGTGTGCAATATGGAGAAATGGAAGAAAATCGTTTGAGAGGATGAGTCTTGTTTACTATTGTTTCTAACTTTCGGCCGAGTTTACGTCCAAGTAAACGTGGCGGGGGTTCGGTGATCATTAGGGCAGCCATATCGTGGTATTCCTCGTGGCCTGGTGGTTATTCTGCAGAGTGGCATTACTGCGAAAGAGTATGTGTCCGATTGGGCTGATCAGGTCCGATGCACGGTGCAGTGCTAGTTCCCCAATGGCGGTGCTGTGTTTCAAGACAAGGCCCCTCACACAGATCACATCGTCCAGGACTGGTTTTATGAGGGTGAATTTTATCGTGTCCTCTGGCCACTACATACCCTCTGAACTCAGTCCGAACAGGCCTTGGAAGGACCAATAGGACCGACCGGCCGCCGTGTCACCCTCAGCTCACAGGCGTCATAGGATGCGAATATGGAGGTGCAATGTGGTCAGCACACCGCTCTCCCAGCCGTATGACAGTTTACGAGACCGGAGAGGCTACTTCTCAATCAAGTTTGGTTTGGTTGTTTGGGAAAGGAGACCAGACAGCGTGGTCATCGGTCTCATCGGATTAGGGAAGGATGGGGAAGGAAGTCGGCCGTGCCCTTTAGAGAGGAACCATCCCGGCATTTGCCTGGAGTGATTTAGGGAAATCATGGAAAACCTAAATCAGGATGGCCAGATGCGGGATTGAACCGTCGTCCTCCCGAATGCGAGTCCAGTGTCTAACCACTGCGCCACCTCGCTCGGTCCTCAATCAAGTAGCTCCTCAGTTCTCACAGGGGCTGAGTGAACCCCGCTTGTCAACAGCGCTGGGCAGACCGGGTAGTCATCCATCCCAGTGCTAGCACAGCCCGAAAGCGCTTAAATTCCGTGATCTGACGGGAACCGGTGTTACCACTGCGGCAAGGCCGTTGGCTCAGACCTTCTAGTTCTCAATATTATTGATCCTTAGTGGTTTATTTTGGAGAGGAAGGTCTGTGATCGCTATTCAACATCGTTACCCGAACTTGCCCGTATATTGAGAGGATTAATGTTAGAAGACTATCTTGAAGATCATATAGGATTTGTATTTTTCCGTCTGCAGCTCGTGGTCGTGCGGTAGCGTTCCCGCTTCCCGCGCCCGGGTTCCCGGGTTCGATTCCCGGTGGGGTCAGGGGGTGTTGGGGTGTTTTATGATGTCCTTAGGTTAGTTAGGTTTAAGTAGTTCTAAGTTCTGTGGGACTGATGACCATAGATGTTAATTCCCATAGTGCTCAGAGCCATTTGAACCATTTTTTTGTAATTATCCATTTCGAGATTACTGGAAACTATTAAGAATGTCAACGGTTTTCCTACGCAGTATTTGACCTGATAACGTACTATGTTTCTGGGTCAAAAATGGCTGTACGCACTACGGGACTTAACATCTGAGGTCATCAGTCCCCTAGATTTAGAACTACTTAAAATTAACCAACCTAAGGACATCACACACATCCATGCCCGAGGCAGGATTCGAACCTGCGACCGTAGCAGCAGCGCGGTTCCGGACTGAAGCGCCTATAACAACTTGGCCATTGAGGCCATCATGTTTCTGGTTCTTCGGTGCTTTTGTCCACACTCTGTTCTATGGCCAGAGTTGTATGCAGTCGCTGTATATTAAAAATAAAAACATATTTGAATGGTGTACAAGGCATGTTATGTATTTGAGTGCCTCTACAAGTACTAATGCATTTAAAAATATTGTCTTGAAATGATGGAAGTCGGCAGGTCCTTTCGATCCATCTTCTCGCTACTTCATCTCCAGGTTTTGTATGATCATTGGGATTATTAGGGAGTGTTCACAGTGGCTGTAACGCTGAATTCAATCGTAGATGGATGTATGCAGTTATTTGAGGTGGGGACAGCCACCATAGTGGTAGGTGAGGCTGAACAGGGCGAGTTCTGAGATGAACCGGCCGCAGGTATGTGAAGGGCAACCCAGCAGTGGGCCTTACAGAGGACGCAGCCAGAGACATAGGGAGTCACTGGACACAGAAGAGGAGAGCCGGCAGCAGCGGCTCGGCTGTAGGAGAAATGCTCGACTCCTTTCGCAGAAGTTGCGTAGGAATGTGACAGAGGCAATTGTTCGTGGGCGAAGCGAACCGCAGTCCACGTTCCCGCTGGGACCTCATATTGTCTCCTGTTTCCGCTGAGATTGGTATCTGCTTGTCGGCGGAAACATTTCTGGGAAATAATGCTGGTATCCAAAGACTGGGCGGCCAAGAAGGCTGTGGGGTTATTTTCCAGGTCATGCAGGTGCTCTGGTCCGCGCGGTTTCCCGCGTCCGAAAAATTACAGTGACTTTATTGGACCGCAGTCCATGACGTAAGAAATCGCCACAGCGGACGCCTGTCAATACACTAGGACTGGAAGAACAATGATGGAGGTTGTACAGGACACGAAGTGAAGTGCAACTGTCGCACAAATATTTTCTGACCTTTGGACTGACAGTTTTAGTTTGTTGGCAAGAACTCCACGTAGAGCTTTCCGTGGCTTGGAAGACAGTGTGTGGAAAAGGGTATTCGCTCGGACCCACGGCAGAGTGAGGAGATGAAATTCGTTCGGGGTCCGCGCAAGAGCGCCTTACAAAATTTGGTCTCGCTTCGACGAACAGTTCGGGCGAAAGGTCCACGGTCAGACCCACCGCCGAGGTGTCTGCTCATCTCATCTGGAGTTTTCTACATGTATGATGAACATTGCGGAGCAACCGCAGTAAGAATGTTGAGAGCCAATTCACTTACTTTACCGCTCGCCCACGGAAGCAGCAGTTGTAGTCCATTCCAAGCACGTTATAGTATTTTATTTCCGAGATCAGTTCGCAGTCACTGTCGGTCGTATTGATCATAGTCACATAGCGTTTTCCTTTTAAAATCGCAATTAAAGTCGAATCATTACCCTTGGTTCAAGTTTACCAACTGTCAATCAGATCATTCTATTTTATAAATTTTAGGTACTGTATCATCAAGATGTTATCTTGACCCGTATTCTATATTTTAAATGTGTTCTATGAATAAATCTATTGTGATATTTAACCCGTTAACTGCTCTGGACGTGTTAACGCGCGCGTCTTTGTACCTGTCCCTGCGTGATCTGAACCTGTTTACGCACGCCACCAGTTCGACCTACACGTAGACACGTTCAGAGCACACAGGGACACGTACAAAGGCGCGCGCGTTAACACGTCCAGAGCAGTTAAAGAGTTAATTCTTTCAAGTGCACAGTGTTCTTTGGCCACCTTCAATAACTTGATTTACTTTGGTGGGAGATAATAAGAGTTCTTGTAGAAATATGTGTCCTCTTCAGTGACACTGTACAGGGCAAGCTTTTATAGTCATTTCTGCCGATGTCCTTTGGGCATAGTTTTCACAATAATGTTACTCTGCAGCTTAGGGTTATTTAGACGCAGAGGTTGATTAGAAGTTTGTCCACCAGAGGGATACTTTTTAATAATTTATCCAATTTATGCTTAAGACAATCCAGAGTATTAAACATTAAAGATGATTTCGTAAAATGTCCATACGAGGAATGGTATGTTACACAGTGTTTGCTCGTAAAAAGAAAAAAAAAGTTCTATAATGTTGTATGCAAGGGACTGTCATCCATTTTTATGTTTTTTAACTGGTCTGAAGATGCGGTGACTGTACGAAACAGATAATTCTGAGATAATAAAGGACCGATCGACTGGCTGAAAATAAAGTATTTTATAGAAAAAGAGAATCGCGGGTAATACCTTACCCGTAAGTATGTCCAGTTTAGATTTATATTTTGTTCTCTCTGTGATCGAGTAACTAAATACCAGTTTTTGGTAGGTCTAGCTGCAAAATTGTCTTAACAGCGACTACATTTCAAAAAATCTTTAATTTCCCCCGCTTAGGGGTGGAATTTCGAGAAGTCCCTTCCTAAACGATATCTGCAGTGTAAGACCAACGCCCTTTTCAAATTTTGAGATTCCATCCCTGGCGGTTGGGGCTGGGTTATGATGAGTCAGTGAGGCAGTCGGTCGGTACATTGTCTTTTATAAGCAGGGTGACCATTAATAAATGGTTCAAAAGGCTCTGAGCACAATGGGACTTAACTTATGAGGTCACCAGTCCCTTAGAACTTAGAACTACTTAAACCTAATTAACCTAAGGACATCACACACAACCATGCCCGGGGCAGGGTTCGAACCTGCGACCGTAGCGGCCGCGCGGTTCCAGACTGTAGCGCCTAGAACCGATCGGCCACACCGGCCGTCAAGAACATTAATAAAACCGTAAAACTGCAGGGACGGGTTCATGACTGGAAATGGAGCAAAGAGGTCGTATGATGATGTGTCCGAAAGGCATCGTTGCCACGATAGATGGCGCTGACGAATGACAGTTCCTCTGCCCACGTGCCCTGTCTTCCTTGTGTGTTTCAGGCTCAATCATTGACGAAGCGTACTATAAGCAACAGAATAGTCTGGTATTCGTGTCGGGAACAAGCCGAAATGGTGTCTGTGTACGGCCAAGCTGATGGAAGCGGCCGAAAGGCAGCACAGGTGTACCAGAACAAGTACACTCACAGACACCAGTCACATCACACAACATATGAAGCCTTTTTTGGGCTTTGTGTGATCATAGGTGCTTTCAGACAGACGAATGTGCAGGGAGGCGGCAGATTGTGCTTACACCAGATGGCGAGGACGGTATTCTACAGGATACTGACAAGGGAACCTCCCCATCACCCCCCCCCCCCCCCAGATTTAGTTATAAGTTGGCACAGTGGATAGGCCTTGAAAAACTGAACACAGTCCAATCGAGAAAACAGGAAGAAGTTGTGTGGAACTATGAAAAAAATAAGCAAAATATACAAACTGAGTAGTCCATGTTCAAGATATGCAACAAGAAGGAGAGAGTGAGCTAAGGAGCGCAGTGGTCCCGTGGTTTGCGTGAGCAGCTGAGGAACAAGAGGGCTTTGGTTCAAATCTTCCCTCGAGTGAAAAGTTTAATTTTTTATTCTCAGACAATTATTATCTGTCCGTCCCTCCGATGCGAGTGGTTTTTGTCATCTGTCTACTGACTGGTTTGATGCGGCTCGCCACGAATTCCTTTCCTGTGCTAACCTCTTCATCTCAGAGTAGCACTTGCAACCTTCGTCCTCAATTATTTGCTTGAAGTATTCCAATCTCTGTCTTCCTCTACAGTTTTTGCCCTCTACAGCTCCCTCTAGTACCATGGAAGTCATTCCCTCATGTCTTAGCAGATATCCTATCATCGTGTCCCTTCTCCTTATCGGTGTTTTCCACATATTCCTTTCCTCTCCGATTCTGCGTAGAAGCTCCTCATTCCTTACCTTATCCGTCCACATAATTTTCAACATTCGTCTATAGCACCACATCTCGAATGCTTCGATTCTCTTCTGTTCCGGTTTCCCCACAGTCCATTTTTCACTACCATACAATGCTGTGCTCCAGACGTACATCCTCAGAAATTTCTTCATCAAATTAAGGCCGGTATTTGATATTAGTAGACTTCTCTTGGCCAGAAATGCCTTTTTTGCCATAGCGAGTCTGCTTTTGATGTCCTCCTTGGTTATTTTACTGTCTAGGTAGCAGAACTCCTTAACTTCATTGACTTCGTGACCATCAATCCTGATGTTAAGTTTCTCGCTGTTCTCATTTCTACTACTTCTCATTACCTTCGTCTTTCTCCGATATACTCTCAAACCATACTGAGTACTCATTAGACTGTTCATTCCGTTCAGAAGATCATTTAATTCTTCTTAACTTTCATTCAGGATAGCAATGTCATTAGCGAATCGTATCATTGATATCCTTTCACCTTGTACTTTAATTCCACTCCTGAACCTTTCTTTTATTTCCATCATTGCTTCCTCTATGAACAGATTGAAGAGTAGGGGCGAAAGGCTACAGCTTTGTCTACATCTACATCTACATCTACATCTACATGACTACTCCGCAATTCACACTTAAGTGCTTGGCAGAGGGTTCATCGAACCACAATCATACTATCTCTCTACTATTCCACTCCCGAACAGCGAGCGGGAAAAACGAACACCTAAACCTTTCTGTTCGAGCTCTGATTTCTCTTATTTTATTTTGATGATCATTCCTACCTATGTAGGTTGGGCTCAACAAAATATTTTCGCATTCGGAAGAGAAAGTTGGTGACTGAAATTTCGTAAAAAGGTCTCGCCGCGACGAAAAACGTCTATGCTTTAATGACTTCCATCCCAACTCGTGTATCATATCTGCCACACTCTTCCCCCTATAACGTGATAATACAAAACTCCCTTCTTAATACAAGCACTTCGTTCTTGATCGTCCACTCTTATTATTCCCTCTTGGTTGTTGTACATATTGTATATGACCCGTCTCTCCCTATAGCTTACCCCTACTATTTACAGAATCTTGAACAGCTTGCACCATTTTATATTGTCGAACGCTTTTTCCAGGTCGACAAATCCTATGAACGTGTCTTGATTTTTCTTTAGCCTTGCTTCCATTATTAGCCGTAACGTCAAAATTGCCTCTCTCGTGCCTTTACTTTTCCTAAAGCCAAACTGATCGTCACCTAGCTCATTCTCAATTTTCTTTTCCATTCTTCTGTATATTATTCTTGTAAGCGGCTTCGATGCATGAGCTGTTAAGCTGATTGTGCGATAATTCTCGCACTTGTCAGCTCTTGCCGTCTTCGGAATTGTGTGGATGATGCTTTTCCGAAAGTCAGATGGTATGTCGCCAGACTCATATATTCTACACACCAACGTGAATAGTCGTTTTGTTGCCACTTCCCCTAATGATTTTAGAAATTCTGATGGAATGTTATCGATCCCTTCTGCCTTATTTGACCGTAAGTCCTCCAAAGCTCTTTTAAATTCCGATTCTAATACTGGATCCCCTATGTCTTCTAAATCGACTCTTGTTTCTTCTTCTATCACATCAGACAAATCTTCACCCTCATAGAGGCTTTCAATGTATTCATTCCACCTATCTGCTCTCTCCTCTGCATCTAACAGTGGAATTCCCGTTGCACTCTTAATGTTACCACCGTTGCTTTTAATGTCACCAAAGGTTGTTTTGACTTTCCTGTATGCTGAGTCTGTCCTTCCGACAATCATACCTTTTTCGATGTCTTCACATTTTTCCTGCAGCCATTTCGTCTTAGTTTCGCTGCACTTCCTATTTATTTCATACCTCAGCGACTTGTATTTCTGTATTCCTGATTTTCCCGGAACATGTCTGTACTTCCTCCTTTCATCAATCAACTGAAGTATTTCCTCTGTTACCCATGGTTTCTTCGCTGCTACCTTCTTTGTACCTATGTTTTCCTTCCCAACTTCTGTGATGGCCCTTTTAGAGACGTCCATTCCTTTTCAACTGTGTTGCCTACTGCACTATTCCTTATTGCTGTATCTATAGCGTTAGAGAACTTCAAACGTATGTCGTCGTTCCTTAGAACTTCCGTATCCCACTTCTTAGCGTATTGATTCTTCCTGACTAATGTCTTGACCTTCAGCCTACTCTTCATCACTACTATATTGTGATCTGAGTCTATATCTGCTCCTGGGTACGCCTTACAATCCAGTATCTGATTTCGGAATCTCTCACTGACCATGATGTAATCTAATTGAAATCTTCCTGTATCTCCCGGCCTTTTCCAAGTATACCTCCTCCTCTTGTGATTCTTGAACAGGGTATTCGCTATTACTAGCTGAAATTTGTTACAGAACTCAATTAGTCTTTCTCCTCTTTCATTCCTTGTCCCAAACCCATGTTCTCCTATAACGTTTTCTTCTACTCCTTCCCCTACAACTGCATTCCAGTCGCCCATGACTAATAGATTTTCGTCCCCCTTTACATACTGCATTATCCTTTCAATATCCACATACACTTTCTCTATCTGTTCATCTTCAGCTTGTGACGTCGGCATGTATACCTGAACTATCGTTGTCAGTGTTGGTCTGCTGTCGATTCTGATTAGAACAACCCGGTCACTGAACTGTTCACAGTAGCACACCCTCTGCCCTACCTTCCTATTCATAACAAATCCTACACCTGTTATACCATTTTCTGCTGTTGTTGATATACCCGATACTCATCTGACCAGAAATCCTTGTCTTCCTTCCACTTCACTTCACTGACCGCTACTATATCTAGATTGAGCCTTTGCATTTCCCTTTTCAGATTTTCTAGTTTCCCTACCACGTTCAAGCTTCTGACATTCCACGTCCCGACTCGTAGAACATTATCCTTTCGTTGATTATTCAATCTTTTTCTCATGGTAACCTCCCCCTTGGCAGTCCCCTCCCGGAGATCCGAATGGGGGACTATTCCGGAATCTTTTGCCAATGGAGAGATCATCATGACATTTCTTCAACTACAGGCCACATGTCCTGTGGATACACGTTACGTGACTTTAATGCAGTGGTTTCCATTGCATTCTGCATCCTCATGTCTTTGATCATTGCTGATTCTTCCGCCTTTAGGGGCAATTTCCCACCCCTAGGACAAGAGAGTGTCCTGAAACTCTATCCGCTCCTCCGCCCTCTTTGACAAGGCCGTTGTCAGAATGAGGCTGACTTCTTATGCCGGAAGTCTTCGGCCGCCAATGCTGATTATTTATCAAAATTTAGGCAGTGGCGGGGATCGAACCCGAGACCGAAGACGTTTTAATTATGAATCAAAGACGCTACACCCTTTTTTTAATCTCATTTTGTTCGCTTTTGTTCGTTGTATCTGCTCTGAGCGGACGTCGTAAGACATCCGTTCTAAGTTCGTTTTTGACCGATTATCTCAGTTTTTTTGTTACAGAGGGCGACTAACACTCTGACCGAACACGCTGAGCTACCGTGCCGGCTACCCCTAGACCACGGGTACAGTCAACAAGCGACGTAACGGTGCCATTGTATGGGGACGCTACACCTACACAAACATGGAAACAAGGCGTCGGTCGACTACAGCCCACGGAAGAGAGAGTATTCCTGCCAACGAGTCTCCCTGGCTGGCAGTTGACTATTCGCTACTTTGGATGAGAGTGCATTAGATGCGTGAGATGTATTCCGTGGGCAACATGAATCCAAGAAATATAGCTCGCGACTTCAATAACAATCGCACGGTTCTGCGGTGCGGTCGCAAAACACAGACACTAATTACAGTGAACAGAGACGTCAATGAACGAATGGACGGATCATAACTTTGCGAAATTAAAGAAAGTAAACGTTTCACTCAAGGGAAGATTTGAACCAAGGACCTCTCGTTCCTCAACTGCTCACGCTAACCACGGGACCACGGCGCTCCTTGTCTCAGACTATCCTTGATTTTGCCTATGTTGCGCATGGACTACTCAGTTAGTATATTGTACTTATTTTTTTTATAGTTCCATACAACTTCTTCCTGTTTTCTCGATTGATCTGTGTTCTGTTTTTCAAGGCCTATCCACTGTGCCAACTTATAACTAAATCTGAGGGGGGTGCGATGGGGAGGTTCCCTTTTGAGAGGAATCCTAGTGCAAGCTGCAGGCAAGTGGGCTGCCAACGATGCATTTCGGGACACATGTTCATAGGACCTTATTTTCCCTATTTCCAGTCAGGAATACGTCCCCTGAAGCTGTCGGTTTTATTAATGCTGACCCTGTATAGAGATTACTACCCTTCTCAGTCAATGAGCTGTAGGCTACCGAAGTACATCACATCGGTAAAGCCGCCACTGCTATGCAGTATTTTACTGCCCGTTCCCCTCTCTGCATCTCTTATCGGCGGCCCCCGAACACGGCTGCGCGATCGCCGCAGGCAAACAGCGCGCCGCCGCAAGGTTCTCATTGGCGCGCCAGAGTGGGTCGGCGCTGTTCGCGCGCTGCGCCGATGACAGGGTCCCCGGGAGGGCAGCTCGCCTCCTGTCATTACACACACGCCACGGCGGGCCCGACTCGTGTTTGAGCGCCGCCGTAATGGATAAGGGCGGGGTAACTCGCAGTAATGGCCGGCAAGCGCCGCCGTCGCCAAACAAAGGGGCCCTCTGTGTCGGCGCACTGCACGATATGGCCAACTTAGGCCGCCACAGTGCGCCACGCAGATGTCCGCCCCAGTCATCGGGTGCCATCAGGGCGCCATTTTCCCCCGCGACCGAGCGTGCTCGTGGAAAGAATCCAGGCGGAGCACTTTCCGCCGATTACAGCCCTCTAGCTTGAACAACAGAAAACGATTTACATCCTTGGTGACTTTAGTCACTTGTGCATTAGGCCGTTGTGTATGGCACGCTTCTGTACCTCGCGTTTTGTCTCCTGTTGTTGCCGTTGACTCAGATGGCGACTCTACTTGCTCGTTCTCACTATTGGCGGCGCCACATGCATAAACAGGCAGTCTCTATGTACACGTGACCACCGCCTATGTGTAATAGCCAGTCACGGTCGGCAGAGAGCAACACTAAAGTGCGCGTCATTTTCGACGGCGGCCGAATTTAGGTTCGTTCTGCGCATCTGACGTCACAAAACACAGTCAGCCAATGAACAGAGAGCGACGTTGCCAGATCTCGACTGCAGTGCAGCGCACGGACGAATGTCTTGTTTTAGAAACGTTCAGTCATAAATAAAGTAATTGAACAAAAGCAACGTCTTGATAGCAGACTTTCTCTTACAGAAAGTTTGGAAAAAGCATTCTTTATACCAATTGCTTCATATTCTATTGATTAATTAAACCAAACAAGCAATAAGCCTCATAATTCAGGCGATAGCAAGGAAAGGTGTTTGTATCGTTCTCACTAACCGCTTTTTCGCAATAAAGAATAGCGGTAATTGTTTATTTCCTATTGTACTTCGACGAAACGTCAGTAATTCATAGTCATATCAACAGTTTTTGTCGGTATTTTGCGTCACATTTTAAAGTCTTCTAGGAACACTATTCAATGATGAGACACATTAGCGTAATGGTTTCAGTGTCGGTGCTCAATATTTTATTTATTGAAAAACAATAAAGAAGCGTCTTACTTCATGAATTTTATTCGTTTGAATGTAATTTTTGGAAATTTCTAGTGGCAACTAAAATCGACCATGCGGAAAGTATACGCTATGGACTTTTACCTCTGCAAACTCTTTAAAATTGCGTGCAATGGTTTACTACATTTAATGCTGCACAATAACTGCGTTGAACATCGAAACAAAATTAACTCATTTATGGGGGGAAGGTATCAGTCAAGAAGATGTGTAGAAATCAAATTTTTGGGCCAAATAGTTTTTATGAAATGGAATGATAAAGTGTGTCAAAGCTGTCGCAACACCATGTGTCTGCACAGGCGAGCAGTGCAGCGATTACAAAATCGCGCACACCGCGGAATGCGGGGAGAACGTCTCTGAAACAGCGAAAGGGTTAATGCGGCCGTGGTGGCCTTACTTCATAAACTGCGCGCTCCCCCCTAAACGTAAGTTTGCGAACTATACTATACTATGGCGCTGCTTCGCTTGGCGAGTGCAACTGGCAACGCAGCAATCTTTCGCGTCTGGGCGGGCATGCGCGAACCGCCAAGATAAAAGAATTGAACTATAGCAGTGGAGAGTATGCAAAACATGTCGAGGGGTGGGGATAGGGCGTGAGGTGGATGCGCGGAAATCAGTTCAGTCATTGTAGTGATGCGGAAACGGAGTGAATTATCTGACGTCCGAGGAAGCATGAGCCCGCATCTCGTGGTCGTGCGGTAGCGTTCTCGCTTCCCACGCCCGGGTTCCCGGATTCGATTCCCGGCCTTGTCAGGGATATTATCTGCCTCGTGATGGCTGGGTGTTGTGTGATGTCCTTCGGTTAGTTAGGTTTAAGTAGTTCTAAGTTCTAGGGGACTGATGACCATCGATGTTAAGTCCCACAGTGCTCAGAAACATTTGAACCATTTTTTGAGGGAGCATGATGATTGTCTTTCGGAACAAGGGTGGAACCGTCTCCAAAACGGCTGAATATGTAAACTGTTCACGTGCAGCCGCAGTAAACACTGCTGTTAGGGGTCTCTGGAGCAGGCGCCTGGTTCGTGTCCTCATGTTCATCGGCGACGAAGGCTGTAATTGAAACACCAGTGCCGCAACGGGACGCCCATTCAGTGGCGACAGCTGGCCTTTTCAGATGACTCACGTTTTATGCTCCATCGGACAAGTGGCTGTTGGGGGGTCCGTCGTGGAACGCCTGAAACCATACACCCTGCATGTGCTACCGTCAGGGGGATGATTTAGCTGCACAGTGGGACAGTGCATTCATGCATCCATTGTTGGGGACCACGTCCACCCCTACATGCAGCTTGTTTTTCCTCCTCACGATGCCATCTACCAACAGGACAATGCAGTGTGCCTCACAGCTCGCTGTGTTCTTACGTGGTTCAAGGAGTACCAAGATGAGTGTGCTGAACTCCTCTGGCCACCAAGATCCCTGGATTTAAACCCAGTGGAGTATGAAGGTGGACAATGTCAGTTAAGCTCTTTGCCCAGTGGATCCTCAACCGAGAAAACTTGCGAAGTTAGCAATGGATTTGGAGTCGTCATGGCACCACATGCCTGTCGGTACCTCCCAGAACTTAATTTATTCTTCCTACAAGTTTCGCAGTGGTTTGCGCTGCAATACGTCATTATTCAGGCATCTGAAAGGTGGTCACATCAACATGACTGAGCAGTGTTTACAGCACGCAGCCGGCGGCACGCCTTCCTCCACCTTGCCACATCACGTTGGCTCATCTGATGAGCTCCAGAGTGGGATAAATCTGACCACACAGCGATAATAAGCCAATTTCATACTGAAAGAGGGCAGTATAAGCAGACTTTCATTTCTCACGCAGTGGCTCTGAGCACTATGGAACTTAACATCTGAGGTAATCAGTCCCCTAGAACTTAGAACTACTTAAACCTAACTAAACTAAGGACATCACACACATCCATGCCGGTGGCAGGATTCGAACCTGCGACCGTAGCAGTCACGCGGTTCAGGAGTGAAGCGGCCGGCTTCTCACGGAGTAATGGTGCTTTATTTTACTCTATAAGCTGCACAGACCTTTTTTTTTCTTTGTTTCCAGTTTTTGCCACCTGGTGAAATAATACGGTGTTGTAAGAAGTTAGAATGTGGTATGGGTGCAGCAAAAGGAGATGAACGACCAAACACATTATATCGATACTTCTGACACGTTCATTAGAATGTGGTCGTAAGTTATAACGTGTGTTCAATATGGTCTCCAGACTCAGCAACACGGTGCATCCAAAACACACAGTTTCTTGCAGCATATCCGGTGTAATAAGAGAGAGATGTCGTCGTATGCTTCCTTCAGATCAGGAAGCGTATAGATATATCTTAGTATCTTTCAGATATCTCTACAACCAAAAGTCACAATTTGAAATTGCATAGAGATGATGCGGTCGTTGTCAAAGTAATCTCTAAGCAAATCTTTCACCTGGATAAGCGACATGTGGTGTCGCCCCGTCTTGCATGAAAATAGTGGTCTCGCCACAGTTACGTTCTTGCAATTCTAGAATCAGCTGTTCCACAAGGAGGTCCTTATGAAGTATAGGTATCACACTGTACACATCATTGGACTGTGAGGTGTAATGTCCTCCACTAAAAACGGACCGAGAACGATGGAGCTTGTGAAACCACACCACACAGTCACATAAGCAGAGAGTGTAGCATGTGAAGTAGAACCCCATATGCCATTATCCTGTCCATTTACAACACTGTGCAAAGCAAAATGTGCCTTGCCTGTCCAAAGAAAATTCCCCAGCTACATGTCATTCATTTTCATGCTCGTCAAAGAAATAACGTGCAGAGTCATGATGTTGTAGCCTATCTTGCGGTAAATCCTGAATCTTGTAGAGATACCAGTGTAAAATGCGCACGAAAATCTTGTAAACTGTGGACCAAATGAGACACAATTTCCGTGACACAGCTTGAGCACTGGGTGCAGACTTTGAGGCATGTGCTGCAAAGTCGGTTGGTTGTAGCCACAGCAACTTCATCAGCAACTGCCAAGGGAATGGGAGAGAGCCCTTCCTGACTCAAAGTAACAATGCGGAGGCGATCGAACCGCGGTATTGACCGTCTAGACATTGTTGACCTACAGACAACACGAGCCGTGTACCTCCTTCCTGGTGAAATGTGTGGTGTCACCGCCAGACACCACACTTGCTAGATGGTAGCCCTTAAATCGGCCGCGGTCCGGTAGTATACGTCGGACCCGCGTGTCGCCACTATCAGTGATTGCAGACCGAGCCCGCCACACGGCAGGTCTAGAAAGACTTCCTAGCACTCGCCCCAGTTGTACAGCCGACTTTGCTAGCGATGGTTCACTGACTTCTACGCTCTAATTTGCCGAGACGATAGTTAGCATAGCCTTCAGCTACGTTATTTGCTACGACCTAGCAAGGCGCCATTATCCGTACTATTGATATTGTGAAATATGTACCGTCCAGACCGACGTTAATCATTAATGGATTAAAGTTAAGTATTCCACCAGCTACGTCCGTTTTTCTCAATTCTAATTCCCTTGTCATGTTCCAGACCTCACGTCAGCCTGCGTGAGCTAAAACGGGTGCATTTCGGCCTCCTTTAGGAACACGGTTGGCTCTCCTGCCAACCACAACATTGGCGACGAGAGTAAAAGTGTTCTTATCTAAATTGCCCTGATTTACTTGTGTAATGGCTTCGCCACAATCTCCAGATGTACTGTCCGAATTTTATCGCTTATAGAATCAGCAGCCGCAGGCCTTACTGGATGCCCTTGGACAGCTCGTCCAGGGTCAACGTGCGATGCAAAATGATGCGGCAGCAGCCGATTCACCGCTAACGCAGCCACAACACGGTGTTGCACCCACTTTTCGACCTTTTGATGCTGCGCTGGAAAGCTGGACGGAGTGGTCACGTCAATTTGGATTCCATCTCGCCGCCTACAGAATTCAAGGTAACGAGCGGCAGCCTTTTTTGTTATCGTCAGTATGAGTGACCACGTACCGTGCGATAGTCAAATTATGTCCCCGACGCGACGTAGCAACTCTGTTCTACGAAGAAATTTTGTCTGCATTGGATGCATATTTCGAAGAATCAGTCAATGTAGTTGCCAAACGGTATACCTTCTTTCGTACAAAACGTACGACAGGTCAGACTAATCGGGAGTGGGTTACAACCTTGCAAGGCCTTACTAGGGATTGTGCTTTTGAGTGCCAATGTGGACTCCCTTATTCAGATACTATGGTACGTGATGCAATTGCACAGAACGTTTCTGATGTTCGTATAAGGGAACAGATTTTGAAACTAGCAAATCCCTCCCTTCAACAAGTGACGGACATATTGGTTCGGCAGGACACACTTGACTTCGCTTAGGAATCATCTGAAACTTCGCCAGCAGTGTGTCAGGTTAACCGGCCCGCCGGGCGAGCTGCACGGAGCAGTAAACAGCCGCCGCGCCGCTGCCGCCAGACTCTCAGCCACGTGTGCCGCGCCGGCACGCAAATGCAGTGGTCAAATCATGCCCGCGGTGTGCTACTAAACATTCGCGTGAAAATTGCCCTTCACGCCACGCTATTTGCTTTTATTGTAATAAAAAAGGACATGTTCAGAGTGTTTGCCAGAAAAAGCTCATATTGGAAGCTCAAAACCGTTCCAGGCCCTTTGCTTCGCGGCGGAATCGGAATCCAACCAAGGATACTCTGGCTCGCGAAGCTTCGCCCATGGAAATTCATGTAGTTCATTCCACTCCGCCCAGTGCCACTCTCTCTAACAGTGACTGTGTTCGTCCCAAAAATAGTGTGCGTACACATCGCCGGAACTCCCGTCGAGTCGCAAGTGATTATGTACCAGTGTCCGTTTACGCTGCACGAGACAGTCGCTCTTGTCGTCAGCAGGACAATACACTTTTTGTAGACTTGGACATTAACGGCAAAGTGATACCATTCCAGCTCGATACAGAAGCTGCAGTTTCACTGCTCAATCAAGACACTTACAAACTGCTGGGCACACCTCCGTTGCGTGCCGCCAATGTTAAATTATCTAGCTATTCCGATCAAGATATCCCTGTGTTAGGACAGTGCAGCCTTCTTGCTACCTACAAAGGACAAACAAAACTTGTGTCATTTTACGTCCTTCGTTCTTCTTCAGCAGTGAACTTGTTTGGTTTCGATTTATTTCATTTGTTTAACTTGTCTATAGTAAATCAGGTCCTATCAATGAACCAGACTGTGCCTTCAGACAGTGTTTCTCGTCTCTGTGAAGAATTTGCAGAAATTTTTGCACCGGGCCTCGGTTGCGCTAAGAACTATAAAGCACATTTGGAACTTAAAGTAAACGCGCAACCGAAATTTTTCAGAGCGCGCAATGTTCCCCACGCATTGCGTGATGAGGTCGCAAAAACGTTACACGATTTAGAATCACAAGGTGTAATTGAACGTGTGCAGGCTCCTCTCTGGGCATCACCCTTAGTCATTTTGCCAAAACCTTCCTGAAAGTTGAGACTTTGTGTGGACTTCAAGGCAACAGTTAATCCACAACTAGTGATTGCAACTTTTCCTTTACCCCGCCCGGAAGATCTTTTTGACAAACTGTGCCCGGGTAAATATTTTTCGAAGTTGGACCTAGCAGATGCGTACTTGCAAATACCGGTGGACGAAGAATCCCAGCGCGTTTTGGTGGTTAACACGCATCTTGGGTTGTATCGATTCAAACGACTGCCATTCGGGTGTGCATCCGCCCCTACATTGATTCAGAAATATCTGCAAACTGTTTGTGCGTCGGTCCCTACTGCAGCAAATTATGTGGACGATACTGTGACCTCCGGAAAGACGGAAGAAGAACATTTGGCCAATCTCAGAACATTATTTCAGGTCTTGCGACAAAATGGTCTTCGCTTGCGGAAGGACAAATGTGTGTTTTTTGCTCGGGACTTTGCCATACCTGGGACATGTACTCAATGCCCAAGGCATACATCCCAGTCCCACGCACCTTCGCGCCATACAAGACTTGCCATCGCCGCGGAATTTGAATCAGCTACAGAGTGTGCTGGGAAAAATCAACTATTATCATAAATATATTCCGCATGCATCTTCCATTTCAGCTGCGCTTCATCGCTTACGCCGTATAGGTGTTCCGTTCGTCTGGACGACGGAATGCGAACGCGCCTTTCGCCAGTTGAAATCGGCGTTGCTTTCCAATACTTGCCTTACGCCATTCGATCCCCAGAAGCCCCTTTTGTTGATGGTGGATGCATCGGATTTCGGGATCGGTGCTGTGCTTGCGCACAAAGATGGATCGCACGATCGCCCTATTGGTTTTGCGTCCAAATTGTTCTCTTCTGCGCAAAGAAATTATTCACAGATCGAGAAAGAAGCATTGGTTCTCGTATTTGGTGTTACAAAGTTTCATGATTTCTTGTATGGTCGTCACTTTACCATCATCACAGACCACAAACCTCTGACATGGCTTTTTCATCCGACCAAGCCGGTACCTCCACGTACAGCGTAGAAATTCATTCGCTGGTCTAATTTCCTCTCGCAGTACCGCTACGATATCTTGTATCGGTCCACTGCTAAGCACGGAAACGCCGATGCGTTGTCCCGCTTGCCTGTTGCTGAGGATAGGGCATTCGATTCCTCCGAACTTGCTTGCAAGTTCATTGATGCGGAAACCGATGATGTGGTCGAATCGTTTCCGATTGATTTTCGTCGCGTAGCTACAGCCACAGCTGCCGACCCTGTCCTTGCTCCCGTTCTGCGTTTTGTTGCTACGCAATGGCCCTTGTCAAAGTCACGGATCGGGGACCCGTTGGTTCACTGATTTTTTGCTCACAAGGAATAGACTTTTTGTACGACGTGGTGTTTTGCTGTTGCGCTCTGATAATGATCAGTCCAGTGTCGTGGTCCCGCGTTCGTTACAGTCCTCTGTCTTACAGCTTCTCCACCAAGGACATTGGGGTATAGTGAGAACGAAACAACTTGCTCGTCAGCACTGTACTTGGTTCGGAATCTATGACGCGATTACGAATATGTGCTCTTCTTGCATGGTGTGTGCCGAACAATAATCAGCACCACCGCGGAAATTCTTTCCATGGCCACAAACCACTTCCCCTTGGCAACGCTTACACATCGATTTTGCTGGTCCGTTCTGGAATGCTCGATGGTTGGTTGTGGTAGATTCATTCAGTAATTTTCCTTTTGTTGTCCGGATGTCTTCCACGACGTCATCTGCCACCATCCAAGCGTTATCCGCTATCTTTTGCATTGAAGGTCTTCCACAGACTATTGTTTCCGACAATGGCCCACAATTCATGTCCGCAGAATTTCAGTCATTCTGCAAGGCTAATGGTATTCAACATCAGACGTCCGCGCCGTTTTCGCCACAGTCAAACGGTGCCGCTGAACGATTGGTCATGACTTTCAAGTCACAGATGTTGAAGTTGAAAGAGTCGCATTCTCGGGAGGACGCGTTATTGCTCTTTTGTCCTCGTATCGCTCTCAGCCCCGAGATGGTCGCTCGCCGGCTGAGTTGCTCCACGGTCGCCCTCATCGAACCTTGATGTCTTTGCTACATCCGCCACATCAGGTTCCTGTGCAGCGGCAGACACTTGCTTTTGCCCTAGGCGACGTTGTCTACTATCGCCACTATCGAGGTTCACTGCGTTGGCTCGAAGGGCGCATTCTTCGCTGCCTCGGACGCGCTATGTATCAGGTTTTGGGGGCCTGGTGAGGTGCGTCGACATCTCAATCAGCTGCGCCTCTGTCGTCGCACGGGATCTGCCGCTCGCCGTCTGCTTTCAGCGATGGTGCCGTCCGGTCAGCGCCCCGGGGACCCATCTACTGGCTCGCCTCTGCCCCAGGTGTTACCAACGCTGCCTTCCATTTTGCCCCATGGCGACGCGCCACCGCCGCCGCCGCCACCACCACCGTCGCCTGTTCTCCCACCGGCGACGCTAGCAGTGGACGCGTCGCTGCAACCGTCGGGCGCCTCCCTGGGTCACGCGCAGCCGATCGCTTCCTGTGACCAGTTGTCCTCCGACATGGAACTCTTGCCCGCTCCGGACCATATGTCGTCTTCGCCCGTCGGGTGCCCCGGTCCGATGGAGGTCGACCCTTCGGCCCCTCCTGTCTCTCTACGGGCGCATACACCGCATGTTGGCGTGCTCCCTGGAGCAGGTTTTCAGGCGTTTCCTAGCTCCCCGCGGTCCGAATGGCAGGGTGCGGGTGGCACAGCCTCGCCTGTTGTTAGGCTCCCCACCTCGTCGCATACGTCAACATGGGTCCTCCCCACGGCGGGCGGAAGCTTTATGCCACAACCGTACGCCGATTTGCGGGGCAGGAATGTGGTGTCACCGCCAGACACCACACTTGCTAGATGGTAGCCTTTAAATCGGCCGCGGTCCGGTAGTATACATCGGACCCGCGTGTCGCCACTATCAGTGACTGCAGACCGAGCCCGCCACACGGCAGGTCTAGAAAGACTTCCTAGCACTCGCCCCAGTTGTACAGCTGACATTACTAGCGCTGGTTCACTAACTTCTACGCTCTCTTTTGCCGAGACGATACTTAGCATAGCCTTCAGCTACGTTATTTGCTACGACCTAGCAAGGCGCCATTATCCGTACTATTGATATTGTGAAATATGTACCGTCCAGACCGACGTTAATCATTAATGGATTAAAGTTAAGTATTCCACCAGCTACGTCCGTTTTTCTCAATTCTAATTCCCTTGTCATGTTCCAGACCTCACGTCAGCCTGCGTGAGCTAAAACGTGTGCATTTCGGCATCCTTTAGGAACACGGTTGGCTCTCCTGCCAACCACAACAGAATGACTAGAGCTGATCTGCTGTAAGACGACCTCCGTCTAATAGGCGCTGCCCATGCATATTTGTTTACATCTTTGGGCGGGTTTAGTAACATTTCTGAACAGTCAAAGTCACTGTGTCTGCGGTACAGCATCCACAGTCAATGTCTATCTTCAGGAGTTCTGGGAACTGGGGTAATGCAAAACTTTTCTTGATGTGTATATTATAATTAAAATTTCCTTCGCATATTCAACTGTAGTCTGCTTTTCATTTGCCTATACCTTATGTTTATTTGATGTATCAACTTGTATCCTCCCCACATCTTCTACATGTATTCAGATAATTTCTTAATCTGTGAATCACTAAGTACGTGTGGTTTAATCCGCCGTCCAGGCAAGCAGAGACGATGTGTGTTCCGGGCTGTGTCGTACGAATATCGATAGCTTTCCAGAGCGAGCTCTAGGAGACCCGTTTCCTAGATAATCAGAGCGCAACCCGCTTATCATCATATAGCGTTAGCAGATATCTATTCTACAGCACTTAAAAAAAAAAAAAAAAACTCGTCCCTTCGGTCGGTCGCTTCAACTGTATTCTTTGCAGTGGCGCTTTGGGATCCCGCCACCGACTTAGAGTTCTTTGGAAACCATCTTGGTAAGATTTGCAGGTACTTTTTTTGCAGGATTTGCGATGTGAAGGAATGGCACACTAGTTGCGTTACAAAAAAATTTTTAAGCAAATAGAGTGGTACTTCTTCACATCGGTATTCTTAAAAAAAGAGTTGCTGAAAATGGTGAACAAAACTCTAAATGATGAGATCGACCTTTGCGAGTGAGGGTATAACGTTCCCTCTTTCTGTTTATTTAGGTTTGATTTGTTTGATTGTTATTCTTTATTTCTATTATTCGGAATCTTTTTTTTTTTTATTAAATTGAGCCTGAAACTTACGTAATAAATACTTCGCGTGAAGTACGATTTGTAGCATAAACAAAAATTAATTTCGGAAATGTAATCCACTGAATATTAAAAGTAAAGCTTTTGAACAACGCGCGTGACTGACTAGATACATTCAGAGGGTACGTACATTCGCGTGCGAGTGGTTGCGGTCTGATTAGAAATTTTCATTGTGAAATAATTTGGTCGTAAGACACTCGGAGATTGCGAACGTACATTCAGAGTAGAGGCACGTACGTTCTATCATTCCCCGTGGCCTGGGTAAAAGAATGGCAATTATTTAAATGTAAGAGTATTTCTTTTGCATCGGACTAGTATTTTTATAAGAAAAAGAAGATTGCAGGTTCTGAATGTCTCGGCAAAACGAATCGGAAGTAATTTTAGCGGCCACGAAAGGAAATTAGAGAGCACAATCACGTACCTCTATTGTTGAGCAGCGCCGTTTTGAAGATCTTCGGTTCCATCTAAAACTCGCCTTCCCTGCTTAACATAAATACTCCATAGGCATGGGAATAAGGCTTGTTGTGCGATGAAAATAATATAAAACACATCTTGCGTCTTTAAACTCATTCATTTACCACACACACACACACTAGTAATTAGACAGTACGACATCCCACCAGCCCATCAGAACAAAAAGTAGTCGTTCATGCAAGAAATAAAAAACGAAGGGCGAAATTGTTCCTATGTCTCTCAAAGATAAATGGTTTACCAGATATTTCTCTGGTGTATCACTGGAACAATTTTTCAGCACCTCTGCGATTAAATCACAATATTTTCAGTTCCTTTACAAGGGGAGCTGTTGACATAAATTGCAGTCGGCGGTACCAACAGAAGTTGCAGTACTTCACTTCACCACACAATTTTGATACTCAGCTGCTAAGTCACTAGCGTTGGCAGAAATAATAATAATAATAATAATAATAATAATAATAAATAAAAAAGGGGGAAGTCGATGTGAAGTGTTCCTGACAAATCCGATACGTGACGAAAGTGAACAACGGACCCGTCGGACACCTTTCATTGTGCCATTTACATGCAGTTACTATTGTTAGCGAAGTGGTTTTCGCCTAGCGTGAACGTCCATCGTTTTCCTTTCAGTTCTTGCTCTAAGAAGTATAGGCGTGCTGCTAGCTTGTTGGTGTACCAAATATCTAATAATAAATCAGTCTTCAAATGTACAGCTCTAAAACCGGCAGTATATTTACGAAGTGCAGCCGATATTTTTGTGTGCCGGTACGTCGACATTTTTCCGTCGATATGTCTTCATATCGATACTTTCTTTCGTTGCATCGGGCGCCGGTAATGATGCTTTTATAAATATCGATGTGTCGGATTCCCGATATCTTTAAAAAAATATCAGCAGCCCTAGTTCGGATCGACCATGTCTGAGTAACACAGGGGAAGATCACCGTTTTGTGCACCAAGCACACGTCTGCGCCTGCCATTACGTAATAAGTAATGAAAGCCCTGCAACATACTGCATTATCCCGCACCACTGGTCACAGGCTAGCTTCACCTGGACCTAGGGAATTACTGTCTTATATGCAGGCCACACCGCAAACGGCTGCGCCTGGAGTGGTCCGTCGCCTAGATTGCTGATTAATGGCGTCATATTGTGTTCAGCGATGAATCGTGATTTTGCAGTACTTCGTATGACCATCATCGGTGAGTACGATGACGACCTTGGGACAGGAGCCTTTCTTGCAACGACTTGAAGGGGCACAGCGACGCTACCCCGTCGGCCGCGGTTGTCTCGCGGTTCTAGGCGCGCAGTCCGGAACCGTGCGACTGCTGCGGTCGCAGGTTCGAATCCTGCCTCGGGCATGGATGTGTGTGATGTCCTTAGGTTAGTTAGGTTTAAGTAGTTCTAAGTTCTAGGGGACTAATGACCACAGCAGTTGAGTCCCATAGGGCTCAGAGCCATTTTTGATGCTACCCCAGGCTTCACGGTGTGAGGGAACCGTCAGGTATCACTGCAAGTCACGGCTGGCTGTGACAGAGGGAACTGTGACGGCTCATCAATACGTCACTATCATCCTGCGTCTTCATATGTTACCCCTAATACGACAGTATCACGATGCCATTTTTTAACCGGAAAATACTCGTCCACGCACGGCACTTTTGTCTATAAACTGTCTGAGTGATATTAAGATACCGGTATTCCCATAGTCATCAAGATCCCTTGAGCCGTCCTCGGTGGAACATGTGTGGGACGATCGCGAACGCGAACTCCATTCCAGTGACAGCAGCCGGCGCATCAAGGACCAGTTAGAACAGATGTGGGCCACCTGGCCTTAGAACAGGATACAACGGCTTTACAATATCCTGAATATCCTTCCCAGCTGAACCAGTGCATTTATCCAGGCCAGAGGGCTCACATCACAAAGTTATTTGTGAATTAGACTCAAATTTGTAATCACTGAAGTAACAAAATATACCATCCCAAGCGGTGGAGTTTCATTTCACTTCTTCGACTCATTCTGGGAGCGTCATTTCTTTTTCTCAGTTTACATTAGGATCAGAATAATTAAGAAAGGGCTCTCTTCGCCGCATTAAATATGCAGTCACGCAAAAGTCACGAAAAATAAGCAATATTTTATATTACACGCAACAAATGCTTCTCCATAACATGAACAGACGACTGAATTGGGAATGACTACAAGTTTAACAAAAATAGGCAACCACCTACGTCGCAAAAGTTGAGAAAAGCAGAATGTTATTTATCTCTATTGTCTTCCGTTAAAATCCTTGCAGCTGCAATTCTGATATTATCTCTTACTGACACACAAACAAGTATGTTATGAATAGGTCTGGTCTTGTACTGTTTTGGCCCACTTACGTAGCTTCGGATTCCAGCAACATAGCAGTGACTCCAGGTAGCAGAAGCTTCAAGGGTCTGCTAGCCCAGTGCTTACCTGCAACAGAAAAGAAAACAAAGAACTTCATCACAAGGGACACCACTAACAGAAACAGACAAACATTGAAGAATATAAAATACGAGACTAATGACATTCACGGAATTGAGGGAGAGGCGTAGACTTCCACTCTTTTATTCGTTAGATGTTTTATAACTTACTTTTAACCCTTTATAGCTATTGGATTTGCATTTGGAAGTGTCTGCACAGCATAATATTACATACAGTTGGGAGATAATTTCTGAGAACCATTTTTTAAACCTCAAACAGTACGTTTACTACTATGTTACAAAATGTGCGACCGGGCGCCTTCTGAACTACTGTAAAACGAAGTAATTGTAGCTCACACATTTATGTGAATTCAGACACAGTGAGGAACCTCTATGGGGCTGGGCGCTGAAGGTAGTTCTTTGGCTACTATGATGTAACATTTATTCAAAAACTAACCGTCCAGTATTACTATACAGATTATTAACTAGTAATTCTGGTCTTCTCTCTCTTAAGTCGTTTTTGGTAATTTTAAATGAAGAGTGCAAAGATAATTAGGTTGTCCGACTCGACGAACTGTTGATGTGGCAAAATACACGTTGCAGCTCCAGTACTTTACCAGTTTTCAACTCTCGGTGTGAGAATTAGAAACGGGAATGAATTTTATTTTCCTTGTAACAAAGAAGTTAGTAGTTTACGGCTATGTCATTTGAAATTATTTGTTTCAAACAATGACTTCTATTCTACAGGTGAATATTTAATTAAATACTAATAGTACCTGTACCAGTGATCTAAGGATCGCTTCTTTGGCTGTCAATCGAAACAACCTCGGTCCTCGGTTCGAACCCTGGCACTGCTTAAATTTTGAATAAATATCATGACTTCCAACATTGAAAGACACCCTCATTCTCCCAACGTCTTTGTCAAGCAGACGGAGGAGCGGACGAGGTTCAGGGCATTCTCATGTCCTTGGGGTGCGAAACTGCCACTAAAGGGCGGAAGAATTAGCGATGATCAGCCGCATGAGGATGCATGAAAGACTCGTAATCTATATCCGCAAGACATGTGGCCAGTAATTGGAGAACTGTCAAGATGATCTCTCCATTGACAAAATATTCCAGTATAGTCTCCCATTCAGATCTCCGGGAGGAGACTGCGAAGGAGGTGTCCATGAGAAAAAGATCGAATAAATAAGGAAAAGACAACGTTGTACGAGTTCGGGAGTGAAATGTTAGAAGTCTGAAAATGGAAGGAAGCAAGAAATATCGAAAAGGGAAGTGCTAACTCTCAATTTACATATAATTGAAGTGAAATATAAATAAGACACGAATTTTTGGTCAGATGAGTTCAGAGTAACATCAACAGCAGCAGAAAATGATGCAACGGGAGTAGGATTCGTTATGAATAGGAAGGTAGGGCAGAGAGTGAGCTACCGTGAACAGTTTAGTGGTAGGGTTGTTCTCATTAGAACCAAAGCGACAACAATAGTTCAGGTATACATACCGTCGTCTCAAGCAGAAGATGAAAAGATCGAGAATGTGTATGAGAGTGGAGTAATTCACTACATAAAAGGACATGAAAACCTAATAGTCATTAGGGATTGGAATGAGGCTCTAGGTGAAGGAGTAGAAGAAAAGTTTACGGAAGAATGTGGGCTTGGGATAAGGGATGTGAGGGAAGAAATACTAATTGGGTTCTGCAGAAAAATTCAGTTAGTTATAGCGAATAGTCTGATCAAGAATCACAAGAGGAGGAGCTATATTTGGGAAAGGCCAGGAGAAACGGGACAACAGAGATTCCCAAATCAGATATAGGATTGTAAAGCGTACGCACGAGCAGATACGGTCTCATACCATGATTTGATAATGATGATGAGTTGGTTGAAATTTAAGAGATTAGCCAGGAAGAAACAATGTTCAAGGAAGAGCATTATGGAAATACTAAGGAATGAAGAGATACGTTTGAAGTTCTCTGAGGCTATAGATACTGCCCTACTGAACAGCTCAGCAGGCAGTTCAGTTGAAGAGGAATGGACATCTCTGAAAACAGGAGTCACAGAAGCTGGAGAGAAAAACGTAGGTACAAGGAAGCTCACTGCGAATAAACCTTGAGTAACAGTCGAAATATTTCAGATGATCGACGAAAAATGGAAGTACAAAAACGTTCAGAGAAATTCAGGAACACAGAGATATGAGCCACTTGGGAAATGAAGTTGATAGGATGAGCAGGGAAGCTACGGCGAAACGGCTACGTAAAAATGTGAGTAAATTAAAACAGAAATGAAAGTCTGAAGCGCTGTCTCAACATGCAAAACTATCGTCGCAAGGATCATAACACTGAGTGCAATGGGAATCCCATTGTTAAATATAGAGGAGAGAGCGGGTAGGTGCAAAAAGTACACTGAAGGCCGCTGAGACTGGAAAAACTTTCTTTGATGATGTTATAGAAAAACGAAGCGGAGTCGATAAGGAAGAGAGAGGGAATCCAGTATTAGAGTCAGTATTTAAAAGTGCTTTGGAGAACATAAGCTCAAATAGGGCAGAAAGGATAACATCAAACCGAAATTTCTAAACACTTCTGTGGAGGCGACAAGAAAAGGATTAATAACGTTGGTGTATAGAATGTTTGAGAGTGGCGATATACCATCAAACTTTTCCAAAACATGACAACATCATCCACACAATTGCGAAGATTGCAAGAGCCGACAAGTGCGAGGATTATCACACAATCAGCTTAACAGCACATACATCCAAGCTGCTGACAACAATGATTTTCTGAAGAATGGGAAAGAAAATTGAGAATCTCCTAGATGATGATAAGTATGTCTTCAGGAAAAGTAAAGGAACCAGAGAGGCTGCTTTGATGCTGCAGCTGACAGTGGAAGCAAGAATAAAGAAAAATCAAGACACGTTCATATGATCCGTCGACTTGGAAAAAGCGTTCGAGAACGTCAAATGGTACAAGAAGTTCGAAATTCTAAGAAAAATAGGAATGAAATAGATTTATACCACCCAATATATAATTTGCCCATAAAACAAGAGGGAACAATAAGACCAAGAACGAAGTGCTCGGACTAAAAAGTGTGTAAATCAGGGATGTATAAGGATGTAGTCCTTCACTCATTCCATTCAATCATTACATAGAAGAAACAATGGAGATAAAATAAAGGTTCACAAGTGGGATTACGAGTCAGGACCAAAAGACAGTAATGATAAGATTCGCTGATGGCATTGCTATCCTCAGTGAATATGAGCAAGTGTTACGGGATTTGTTAAATCGAATGGTCTAATGTGTTTCTCCTCTTTCTCCGTCAAGTATCTACTAGCGAATGTGGAAAAATTTTCCTGGAGAACGGCAGTAAGTATGTTATTCAGTACTCTCAATCCTGTAGCCGCCAGGAAACCCTTACTCTGGCCTAGCAAGGGGTCGTAAGACTAGAATACCCAACTTCCAGTCTACAGGATTTCACACTTCCAACATCTGGCGCAAGCCCAGCAGCATCGGAAGTAGGACTGGAAGAGCAGCTGGGAATAGCGAGGCTTTCCAAAATATTACATCTTTCAAGTTATGCCGACGGTGTTACATGTCGCACTGGACACGCTGGAGATCATATAGTCTGGAGAAGTCTGGGAGAGGTCTATACCGAAAAGAGTAAGATGAAAGCCTGACGGTGGTGTAGGCTTTCTCCGAAACCCTGCGGGCACTGCATCACGACCGAAGTAATTGTGTGGCTGCGGAACGCGGGCAATGATCTTAGTTTATTCCTCTTGTTAATTTTTGCTTGTCATTAGTTTTCACCGAGCGAGGTGGCGGAGTGATTAGCACACTGCACTCGCATTCAGGACGACGACGGTTCAAACCCGCATCCGGCCATCCTGATTTAGGTTTTCCGTAATTTTTGTAAATCGCTTCAGGCAAATGTTGGGATGGTTCCTTTGAAAAGGCAAGGCCGACTTCCTTCCCCATTCTTCCCTAATCCAATAGGACAGTGACCTCGCTGTACCATCCTTTCCACAACCAACCAGTAATTTTGGCTCAAATGGCTCTGAGCACTATGGGATTTAACATCTGAGGTCATCAGTCCGCTAGAACTTAGAACTACTTAAACCTAACTAACCTAAGGATATCACACACATCTATGCCCGAGGCAGGATTCGAACCTGCGACCGTAGCGGTCGCGTGGTTCTGTAATGAAGCGCCTAGAACCGCTCGGCCATACCGGCCTGCCCAGTAAGTTTCTTTGTATTGTAAAAGCATCAGAATCATATATAATGATTGACTAAAACCATGAAATACTCAACAAAACTGAATAAAATTTCTCATAGCGCCTCGGTTTCCTATGACTCGGTGAGAAATTGAGTGCCATGTAGGTCCGTCCATTGCCCATCTCTTCCAATTTTGCCTTCCTTCATTAGCAGCAAGAATTAGTATTTTTCATTTACACCTACTTTACATCTACATTTATTAATCCTTTGTATACTGCGGTCAATTTGTCCATTTCGTTTTCAGTTGCCCAATGGGTAGCGGGAGCATTGATTATTGCTAACACTCCGTGTGAGCTCAAAAGTATCTAACGTTACTTTCAAGGTCTTTCTGCGAGCCATACGTAGGAGAGACTGGCCGTCCCTTCTTGGAACGTAACGCCTCAGGATTTTAACCGCACACCATACAGTGAGGCACAACTCCCCCCTTGTAGCGTTCGCTATTGTAGTTGGATGAGCAACTCCGTTACGTTTCCGTGCTCAGTAAACAAGCCTGTAACGAAACGTGCTGCTCTTGTTTAGATTGCTTCTATTTATCGCCTATCGCAGGTCCCAGATTAACGCTAAATTTTCAAATATCTGTCGAATAATGGTTTTGTAAGTTATCTGCTTCGAAGGAGGACTACGCTTCCACAAGGTTCTTCCAACGAATCTTAGCGTGATATGTCCTTCATAATTACGCTTAGTCTCTACTAACCTAAGTTTCAAAAGAAAAGAAAAAAAATGTTGGAGACCATCTAACTAGAAAGTTTCTGATTAAAGAGGACAACTACAAGGTTGCCCATCTTTCTTGTAGATTGAACAGTAAGTCGTATGGTACCTGCAGGACATCAAAATGAGGTAACCATCCACCAATTTATTCAGTTTCTTATTTTTAGGTTAATAGCGTAGTTGGTAACTAATTATAAAACTGATTTATGCAATATGTTTGCTGCTTCCCTGTGTGGACAAGATACGTGCCACAATTCGAGTGTGGGGCTTTTACATGGGCACTCTGTGTTCCCTGCAAGGCATGGGACACTTAGTTCAAACAATGGTCAAATGTGTGTGAAATCTTATGGGACTTAACCGCTAAGGTCATCAGTCCCTAAGCTTACACACTACTTTTTTTAAAAAAAAAAAATTCTTTATTTCCATAAAAGAATGTTAATTTTACAACTAGCCCACTGCCTTATTTGATTAGTGGGCCAAGTTAGTTATACAAAGATAATTAGCAGCTAATTCTAAGTCCTATGTAGTAACTAGTTAGTATATAAGTGAGCAGTAAGCAATGGGCAACATTAGTGTTAGTCTACTACAAACATTTAATCTTAAGACTAGTTACTAATCCTACAGCGTTACAGTTGTGTCAGCTAGTTTATATAAACCTACTACAGAGCCTTGCTCATTGAGCTAATCCCAATGAGCGTGCCCCTGACACTGGGCAGGCCGAGATGGTAATCGCTGCAGGTTACTAATAATAATAATGTCTAAAAACTAAGTCCTACAACTAACTTATCCTAATGTCAAGTCCGGTGCGTTGTCTGGTTCGGTAAGGCTGCACCCCACCCCCCCAGAATCCTGTGGCGCGGCGGATTCAGACTGAGGAAGTCGGCCTTTCCGCGCCCAGGCGGTTTGGGAGTAGGGTATCAAACTCTATCTGTGTCCTGGTTTATCTCTTTCTTGTACTACTATGGTTCTTTCAGGTAGTCCTTTAGGACTTTCTGAGATACCGCGTTAGCCAGTTTATTTATGATGTCGAAAGTGTCGCGATGTCTGATTAGTCTATATGTGTCGTTGTGTGGTAGTTGGTCCCGCAGTACTGAGGCCACATCATTGAAAAGGGGGCACTCGTAGACTACATGGTCAGGAGTACCCTCCGGAACACCACAGTCACACGCAGGTGTCGCCTTTTTACCAAATCGACATAGATATGTCGAGTACGGTCCATGTCCAGTGAGGAAGTGGATGAGTCCCCGGGATGGATCGAAATGTGACATTCCCATCCTTTCCCTGACATCTGGTAGGAGCTCAAAGGTTCGACGCCCTGTTTCTTCGGTTTCCCACGAAAGTTGCCATAGCAGCTCCCCTTTTTTCCTAATCTCTACTTTATTTTCAGTCCTGCTGCCCAGAATTTCCTCGGTTTTTTCCAAATTCCCCTTTTTAGTCCAGTACCAAGCGGCCTGCTCCCGAATTTTGATATCCAGGGGGCAAAGCCCCATTATAAGTAACAGGGCTCCTCCCGGTGTAGTTCTGTATGCCCCCACTGATCTCAGGATCATATTTCTCTGCACTATCCTCACTGTCATGGCGGGCACCACCCTCGTGAGCCTGTGTGCCCAGACTCCGGATCCGTAACCCACTATGGATGTTAGTATACTGTTATGATAAAGTTTGATGAGATGTGGTGGAAGATGAAACCGCTTGTGCCCAATGGAGATGAGGTTGTTGAGTACCTGTAAAGCTCTTTGAGTTACGGTTTCGATGTGTCTACCAAAAGTCCACCTTTCATCAATGATGATACCAAGGTAGCGTGTCTCACGTCGCCGGAGAACTGGTGATCCATCTATCCTAACAGTTGGGTTACGAGCTAATTGTCCCTTTAGAAGAAGATACGTAGACTTGGCCGGTGAAATTGTCATTTTTGTCTTGCGGCACCACAGTTGGAGTGTGTTTATTGTTCTCTCGATCTTAGGCTCTATGTCTTCTCGGCTACGGCCGCCGACCAGTAGGAGGAGATCATCTGCGTAGGCTATCACCTCCAGCACTTCATCACTTTGTTGTAATGTATCTAGTAAGGGTTCCATGTGGATGTCCCAGAACAGCGGACCCAGTACGGAACCCTGGGGACATCCCTTGGTGATAGTTTTCCTTACTCTTGTGCTAGCAGATGATAGCCAGACCTCCCGATCTTCACAATAGCTCCTCAGACAGCCATATAGCGGCCCTGGACACTCCTTCTCCCTTAAGCAGGAGAAGAGCGAAGGCCACCACAGGTTGTCGAAGGCGCCACTTATATCCACCATGATGCCAACAACGTACTTGTACGGGGTAGAGCCGCAGACCTCGGCCGCCAGGGCGATTGCATCAGATGCCGATCGTCCACGCCTGAAGCCAAACTGCCTGTTGCTCATTCCGCACAGCACTCGGTGTGCAGCCAGTCTATCAGCCAGAAGTCTCTCCAGAATCTTCCCAAGCAGATCAAGCAGGCAGATAGGTCTATAAGATTTAGTTTCTGCTGGGTCTTTGTCAGCCCCTTTCTTTATAATTACCACATTTGCCCTCTTCCATATTCGAGGGAACTTTTTCTGCTTGAGGCATTCGTTATATAAATGAGTTAGAGGGGCGACTATCTGGGGGGCCAGGAATTGCACCACTTCCGCCACAATACCGTCTGGCCCAGGAGCTTTTCCTCTCTTCAGGGAATTTATATGGGCAGCTACCTCTTCTTCTGAGAATGGGTAGACTGCCATATCATTTTCATACGCATTGTTGTTATGCTCCCGCAGCTGCCGTTGTTCGTCTGTCTCATCCGCAGTGTCATCAGGCAACAGGGAGTGGAGAAGGACCTCAGCAGTTTCCTGCCAAGACCCCGTCATCCGGTCCCCATGCCTGACGGTTGAAAGCTCCATCGGAGAACGGATCTTTTCCCGGGCAAGCTTGTAGGGAACTCCCCATGGGTCTAATGCTAATTGGTTCAGAACAAAGTGTTCCCAACTCTTTGTCCTAACTTCCCGTAGCTGTTTTTGGAAGTTATCTTTGGCTTCCCGGTAAAGCTGCAGCCATCTTTGTCTTTCTTGCCAGACGACACTGCGCTGGTAGTGCCTCCTGAGCCTTCTGACCGACCGGCGCATCTCCTCTAGTTCAGCAGACCATGGTGATGGAGAGGCCGCCATGGCCCTCCTCCTAGTAGGTACGGCTGCTTTGACTGCTCGAGTTATTACTGAGACCAGTTCTTCGGCTCTGTTGTCAACGTCAAGGTCTCTGTGGTCGTCACCCTCTGATAACGGAGGAATGTCGCACTCCCCAGCAAGTCTCTCCCAGTCGGCTCTATTGTAATTGTATTGTATTTCCCACCCCATAGCCCAGCGGCTCTCGCCATCTCCTATGTTGAAAGTAATGAGATTGTGGTCACTTGTAGTGGCATTCTCAACTACTTTCCATTGCTGGATTAGGTATGCTGCGTTTGGCGTAGCCAGGGTCACGTCGATGTTTGTGCCTTGGCCCCCTCCCGCCGCATAGGTCGGAGGGTTGCCTGGCTTGTTAGCCACTACAAGCTGCAAGGCCACACTACTTAACCTAAATTATCTTAAGGACAAACACATACACCCATGCCCGAGGGAGGACTCAAACCTCCGCCGCGACTGACACTTAGCTGGTCGCGGCCTTGTAGTAAGAACTATATAAGCAGTTTAGGTCATCTACAGAAAACCCAAAATCGAGATGGCCGGATGGAGACTAGGATGTAAGAAGCAATTGCTATACTATCCAGTCTTTTCTCACTAACTGTCAGTGCAGGCGACTACAGACATTATTTCTTAACTAAATACTACTGTTTCACTGTCAGCTGATATGAGGAGCATGGCGACTATGTTCGGTTTCCAGTTGCACGCATGTAAGTCAAGCCTGCATCCCTATAATAGTGAGCGAAATTTTGGCAAATATTTTGTTACTGTTATCCAGCCGAGAGTTCTTGAGTCAAGTATGATCGTTTTAACATGAGCATTACACAACACTTCACGATTCTGTATTAGTTCAGCACGAACTATTTGGCGGTATCTGAAAGGTTCTATCGCCATCCAGCGGATTCCATGACATCTCCTGTTTGCTCCGCTTGTCAGAAACAATGCTTAGCTCAAGGAGGGTGACATTTTGGGATGGTTTTCAGGGTATTCTGACGTTATTTTTCTGGGAGTTAAACCCAAATGCGCGGCCGCTGGGGTGCCTTAGCCCGCCCCCCCCCCCCCCCCCCCCAAGTGCCCACTTGAGATGTAGCAAGTATCTGATCAACATAGATGTTAGTAAGAAACCTGACTTTCCGTCTCTATGAAATGTGAGAAGTTAAGCTGTATCTCAGAAGTATTTCTGTTCAGTCAGTCTCGTACATAGCTTCCCATTCTAGACACTGTTTGTGCTTTTTCAGACAATAGTAAAAACCGCTTGAAGTCGGTACCAACATTATAAATCGTTTATGCATATTTAAACTCCAGTTCAGGGAAAATTTTACAGTGTTCCCCGATATTTTTATCTTCGGGCCACAATTAAAATCGTCACATTGGCTGCTAGCTTGTTGCTGCCTTTATAGAGTTAAGTCTTAGTACAGATATAAGATGGTAGGCCTCCTGATCAACGCACATATAGTAGTAGACCAGCCACTCAGTCTTGATTCTGCATATATGCAGACTGGTTTCAATATTCCATGAACACGTACATGTACCGACATAAGGGGAGTAATTTGCAGAGGTGATGGATATAATTTTTTAATCATTTCTCCTTCCAACCCCACCGTAAAAGAACTCACAATTAATACTGAGTTGGATTATTTGTAACCGGGTGAATAATAGCTCTTCATAAAGTTTGCACTCTTTATTGTCTATTAGCTAACAGCTTTCTCTAGGCTGTGACATAAAATTAAATATAGGAAACATAAAACCAGTGTGGACGAGAGACAGGTCCCAGCAAATTTTTCTCTCTAATCTTGCCACAGCATTTCTGCGAAAGAATCTATTACTTCATCAAAGTTCGTCAAACGTGTTGGTACATGAAAAATCTAAATGTCGTAGTCTGATACTGAAAAGCTGTTTATGCGAATAGTATCCAAGACTTCTGTGATTTTTCGGTCTGATTACGTCTGTCTGCTAGACAATACGAAATAGGCCTTTCTAATATTGCAGCAGTTATAGCACACGCCAGATAAGTGAGACATGTTTGGCACAAATGGTCATTTTTGTAACACGACAGAATATGATTCACGAAGTACCAATATCAAATGTAGTAGGAGTACTACAAGGAAAAGGATTCATGTTAGGAAATAGTTTAACATTTCACTCATACGCTACAGTTATGCATGGGATCGAAAAGTAATAGCACGAAATTTTTGAATAAATTTGGGATCGTCATATTCTTCCCTATAATTTACGTGATATCCCCGTTACTTTTCCTTTCTCGTTCAGACAGATCATCTCGTCATCACGAAGTCTGTAATTATTCCTGCCATTGTCAAAACTTGTTCTCCACTTAACTTCACTAATATTGCCAGAATCACCGGTTGAGTTATCCCGAGTTTATTCTCTGGTTAGAAGTTATTACATGCTGGTACAACATATTTTCCGCGCTGTTCCGAGTATAAAACTTAAGCGGCTGCTATTCGGGGACAGTACAAATGGCCCTCACTAGTACAGAGTTCTGGCGAACATTTTCTATCAACATTTCATTTTCTTGGATACACCGAGAAGATAATATGTAATCTTTCTTACCTGCTACTCCTATTAGTCTTTTCTTTCCACTCTGATATTCTGAATCTATGGATTTCGCTAATAATTATAATAACGCTGATCACTCAGACGCGATTGGCATGCACTCGTTCGGGTTTATTCCGCTCAGCTCCTATAACCGCGTCCCCTATTGTCTGCGGGGAAGTTTATTTCTAAATGCGACGGGGATTCCCCTGGCACAGACATCACACATTCAAAAATCATATTATGGCTCGTTCAGAAATCAACATAGAATGTGTAACAAAATGTTCAAAAAAACAAAATGAATAAGCGATTGGCCAACTTGTGCTGGACGCTAGGCGCTTTGTGAAACAACGTTCTTTTCATCAAGAATATGATCTGGCGTCCCCTGAAATTGCCGCCCGGGCGAGATACCTCGGTTTGCGACCTCCCCCCTTACATCCTGGCCTTGTGCATCCTCATGAGTGTGGTATGCATCAGAGCTTCACTCTGGTCCTAATTTGCATGTCAGTTAGGAACACCCACCCGCAGCCACAGGTTAACTTGCATAGAGAACTTAGAATTCTCTTCATTACCTTCCGGCTCGTCGTCTCAGGTTGGCAGCACTGTTTGAAGATGTCAGTGTTGATTTTTTTGTATAGCATGGGGTGTTAGTTTCGTATATCAGAGCATTGACTCTGAAAAGCGCTCAATTTCACGGTTTTTCCCCCCTGGTTTTTCGTGACGTTCTTTACGTTATTTCAATTGTTTATTTGAAAATGTGAGTTCTGCAGTTGAGAAACAGTGGTTCTGTCATTCTTTCAGTCTTCCTAAAGATGCAACGAAACCATTTCCGACAAAGATAAATTTGTTAACATCGAGTATAGGTTTAAGTGTCAGGAAGTCTTTTCTGAAAGTGTTTGTATGGATTGTAGCGATGTATGGAATTGGAACGATAAACAGTTTATACAGGAAGGGAACAGAAGCTTTTGAAATGTGGAGTTACAGAGGAATGCTGAAGTTAGATGGATAGATCACGTAACTTATGAGGAGCTACTGAATAGAATTGGGGAGAAGAGGAATTTGTGCCACAGCGTACCTAGAAGAAGGGATTGGTTGACAGGCCGCGTTCTGAGGCATCAAAAGATCACCAATTTAGTGCTGGAGTGAAGCGTGGAGGGTAAAACTCGTAGAGGGAAACCAACAGATGATTACATTAAGCAGGTTGAGAAGGATGTGGGTTGCAGTACTTACTCGGAGATGAAGAGGCTTGCACAGAATAGAGTAGCGTGGAGAGCTGCATCAAACACGTCTTTGGACTTAAGACCACAAATACAACAACAATCCCAAACAATGTCCCATACTATTAATTTCAGTGTTTGATGTTGGTGTTTTTGCTCTTCATGAATCACAGTGCAACAAGACTCCATGTCAGTTTTGAAGTTGAAATGAATTGTTAATTGTGAAATCGATTTTGATTTATGAACGCTTCTTATTATACCCTCTCCCACGGTTAGGTGGCCGGCCGGAGTGGCCGTGCGGTTCTAGGCGCTACAGTCTGGAGCCGAGGGACCGCTACGGTCGCAGGTTCGAATCCTGCCTCGGACATGGATGTGTGTAATGTCCTTAGATTAGTTAGGTTTAATTAGTTCTAAGTTCTACGCGATTAATGACCTCAGAAGTTAAGTCGCATAGTGCTCAGAGACATTTGAACCATTTTGAACCGTTAGGTGTTCTTTATTTAATATGTTTGATGAGGAATACGCTAAGTTGTTATTTCAATGTGATGGTGTTACATCTCCGCCCCGATAGCTGAGTGGTCAGCGCGGCGCTCT